>NC_086155.1:3008142-3173142 GCF_035149785.1 Candoia aspera
TTGGCTTGTTTTTCTGCAATCTTCTCTGCACTTGCTTGAGAGCGAAACTCACACAGGGCTGAACAGAGCTTCTGCTGGGCAGAAGATGCTATTTCAGTGACCCCCACATAATCCTTTGGATATACAGAAGTATCCTCTTTTCACTAGAAGAAGTGTCATGTCAGGGGGTAGAATAGGTTAACAGAGTACCTCCCAGACCATGTAGGCATCTCCCTAGCTTATGAGATGACCAAAAAGGGATTTTATTAATGGTGGCCCCTAGACCATAGATTCCTTTACAGCTGCCCACTTCCATTACCATCTAAGGCAGTGTTTCTCAACCCTGGTGACCTTAAGACGTGTGGACTTCAACTCCCAGAATTCCCCAGCCAGCCCTGCTGGCTGGGGAATTCTGGGAGTTGAAGTCCACACGTCTTAAGGTCACCAGGGTGAGAAACACTGATCAAAGGCATGCTCATTCTACTAGGACCACAGTATTAAATGATCTCAAGCTGTAAATCTTGTAGTTTCAGTATGTTTCTATATAACTCTTTCATCTTTTAGAATTAATTGGTTTTATATCCTGAAAATAAACCAGCTTCATTATGTTGACCAAAAGGTAGCAAATGCAATAAGCACAATTTTCCATTCTATTACAGGACCCCAAGGGAACACCCTCCAGATGGCAGAGCTGGTAAAGTGGCTAGGCTAGTAAATAGCATAGTAGCAAAGGGCTCTAGATCTCGGAGGCCGCGTGTGTGAGCGCACTGATGGTGAAGCCATGTGTGTGAAATGATGGTCCCTATCTTAGGGAGCGAGGAGCTGAGGAGCCTTGTGATGAAGGTGAAAGAAGAAAGTGCAAACGCTGGCTTGCAGCTAAACCTCAAAAAAACCAAGATTATGGCAACCAGCTTGATTGATAACTGGCAAATAGAGGGAGAAAACGTAGAGGCGGTGACAGCCTTTGTATTTCTAGGTGCGAAGATTACTGCAGATGCTGACTGCAGTCAGGAAATCAGAAGACATTTAATCCTTGGGAGAAGAGCAATGACAAATCTTGATAAAATAGGCAAGAGCAGAGACATCACACTGACAGCTTTGCTGGCTGGAGAATTCTGGGAGTTGAAGCCAGCACAGCTTAGAGTTCTCAAGGTTGAGGAACCTGCTCTAGTGCATGAACAGCAATAAGTCCATATTGATGGGAGTTGCTAAACATCTGGGCCCTAAGCCACTTAGGGTTACTTAAACAAACATCCATCATATACATTAAGCCGGTAACTCACAGGAAACCAATTCAGCCATTTCAGGTCTGGGGAGATGTTGTCCCATTTAGCCACCCCTCTTAACGATTGGACAGTTATGTCCTGCACTCATCCTGGACCACCTTCAAGGGCTGTCCTAGGTAGAATGCCCTTAATTGTGGAATTATGAGGGCCTGGGTTAGAGGTACATTTCATTTCACTTTATTTTTTGTTGGACTTACATTTTGTCTTTTTGTTTGGGAGCACCAGGTAGCACATATGGTACTCCCTCCCTCAATTTTTCCTACAACAACCTTGTGAAGTTGGGCTGAAGGATGCTGACTGGTCCCCAATCACCCAGGCAGCTTCCGTGGCTTAGTGGGGATGTGAACTTGGTCTCCCCTGTCCTCGTTCAGGGTCTTCACCACTACATCATGGTTAGTCCAAGCAAAACTGAATCACAAAAACTGAGCAAGGCTCACCTTGTCACTGGGGCCACCTGGGACTCTAGTAACACTCTGGATGGAAAGAGGAAAATCCCAGGTAGACATCTGTCCCTAAACTTCCAACACAGAGTATTTTCCTAATCCCCAGATCTCAGAACAACATATCCACAGCTCATCTATCTCCTGGGATTTGATTTCCGTTTGATGGTCCTCATTAAGTCCACCACAGGCTCAAGACAACAGTCAAGGACCCGCACAGCTTCTCCTGGGTCAGCACAAAAGAGACATAGAACTAGGTATCGTAAGCACACAGGATGACCCTGCTTTCCAAATCTCTGGATGACAACTCTAGCAGCTTCTTTAGATGTTGAACAGCATGGAGAAAGGCTAGAACGTTGTGGGACCAGCACCCCACGGACATGGGACTCAGTAGGAACCTTCCGAGGAAGAGGCACGCTGTCCGGGTTCCACCAGATGGAACTCCTTAGTGGATGGGACCTGCAGCATACCCCTCCTGCTCGACCTGATGGCAAGGGTAGATGAAAGCAGGAAGAGGCGGTCCCTCAAATAACCTGGTCCCATGCCATGGAGGGCTTTAAAGGACAAAACCAACACCTTGAATTGTACCTGGAAGCAAGCTGGCAGCCAATGCAGCTCACGGAACACAGGTGTAATGTGTGCTATCCTAGGGGCGCACCTAACTGTCCGCGCAGCGACACTCTGCCCCAGTTGAAGCTTCCTGATACTCTTCAAGGGCAGCCTCGTGTATCCAGTAATCCATTCTAAAGGTGACCAGGGCCTAAATAACTGTGAGTAGAGCCTCATGGTTCAGAAAAGGGCGCAACTGGTGTACAACACAAAGTTGTGCAAGGCCTTCCTAGGCATGGCTGCCACCTGCTCCTTGAGTCTAGAAGGACTCCCAGGTTGCGCGCAGGGCCTGTCTGGGGTAGTGCCATCCCATCCAGCACCAAAGACCTGGATCCAGAAGGCCCCAAAACCCAGAGCTGCCACTCTGTCTTGCCAGGGTTCATCTGAAGCCTGTTGTTCCCCGTCCAGACCCTCACAGCTCCAGGCACCCGGACAAGACATCAACAGCGTCGCTTAGTTCACCGGGGCAGAGAAATATAGCTGGGCATCATCAGCATACCGATGATACTTCACCCCATGGCGACGAATGATCTCACCCAGCGGCTTCATGTAGGTGTTAAGTAGGAGAGGGGAGAGTGCTGAGCCCTGCAGAAACCCACATCATAGGGGCTGAGGGCAGGATCTCTCACCCCTGATCAACACCGACTGGTGCCGGCTCTGTAGAAAGGAAGCGAACCAGCACAATACTGTGCCACCCACTCCCAACCCGCGGGGCCCATCCAGAAGGAGACCATGGCCGATGGTATCGAAAGCCACCGAGAGGTCAAGGAAAGCAAAGACAGATGCTCTACCCTGTCCCACTCCCACCAGAGATCATCCAAAAGCGCGCGCGACCGATGCTCTTTCCGTCCCACGCCCAGGCCTGAATCCTGACTGGAAGGGGTCCAGACAATCTGCTTCATCCGGGGCCTGCTGAAGCTGCTGCGCAGCCACCTTCTCCACAGCCTTCCCTGAAAAAGGGAGGTTGGACATTGTAGGAAAATTGTCCAGCACGGTTGGATCCAGTGGCGGCCTCTTGAGGAGGGGGCAAACCTACGCCTCCTTAGGAGGTGAGAGAGCGACCCCCTCTCTCAAGGAAGGATTAGCCATCGCTAGGGCCCAGCCACGCGACACCGCCAGGGCAGCCTTAACTGGCCAGGGGGGCCTTGGAGCTAAGGGGCAGATGGCTGAGGCCCCAGTCATGAGGACCCTGCCCACTTCCTCGGGTCCAACAGGATCAAACCGTTCCCAGGTAAAAGGGCAAGCCTGTTCCCCGGGCGCCTCCACTGGACCTAGATCAAAGGAAGGGAGCCGCTGTAACACCGCCATTCGGTCACTTTATATTTCAGCACATTGTGAGAACCCAGAAGACGTGTTAATCCTGGATCCAGGTTAAATACAAATAGCGTCACTGTGTGCAGCCAATACACATCCCAACGCCCGGCGAACTAGCAAGTGCCTTGTCATTGGATTCATTCTGTCGAAAACCCGCAGGGGCCTCAGTCAGTGGGGATGCTTAAATCTGCATTATTCTACTTTGGCTTGATCACTTTCCAGAAATAAATAAATCAAAAATCCCGATCACCCAGAAAGGATGTTCAAGCTTACACGGGTTTTCCCAAACCCCGGTTTTTCAGGTTATGAGTATTAATAATTGAAAAGCTCCACATTGGGCTTCCCAACACACAATAAATGCTGAACCTGGGTGAGTGAAAGAGAGTCTTCTCTCTCCTCAGTGAACCATTTCCTGTCTTAGCATGACGGCCTGATGCACCTCATGCGCCGGCTTAAGGGCCGGTTCTCGCGATGTGCTGTAATCCAAGCGGCCCATCGCCTAATCCCTGGTGGGGTGGGGGGCAGCCCGTAACACCTGAAAGGGCTGTGAGTGGCACAAGATACTGCTGAATCAGGGGGGTGGAAACCCACATTTCTCCACCCTGGATGCCAACCTGTCCTGCAGCCTCTCGTGAGTGTCTCTCAGCCTGGCCCGCAGGTGCCGTATGCAGACCTCTTTCTGCTGGAGGGGGGTCAGATATTGCTCAGGAGTCGGAGGCTTGATCCCATGGTTATCACTGCACAGGAGGTACTTGACGGGGCGCCTGGAAAGACAGGAAGACAAAATTGACAAGCGGCCACCCTTCCTTCCTTCCTTCCTTCCTTCCTTCCTTCCTTCCTTCCTTCCTTCCTTCCTTCCTTCCTTCCTTCCTTCCTTCCTTCCTTCCTTCCTTCCTTCCTTCCTTCCTTCCTTCCTTCCTTCCTTCCTTCCTTCCTTCCTTCCTTCCTTCCTTCCTTCCTTCCTTCCTTCCTTCCTTCCTTCCTTCCCTAAATGTAGTTCAGCAGGGGACCAGGTGGCCTTAGAACCTTTCACAGCCAGAAGGGGAAGTGTTGAGTTCAATGGATGTGCAAGGATATTGGTCTGCTTTCACCCACACGCATGTTCACACAACTCAGTGACCTTGCTGTCCCTCCCTTCAGCCAACTGCGTTGCTCCTAGTCCACTGCCCAGGTGTGCTCTGAGCTCGGGCTGTGCCTGGTTCAAAAGATGTTCCCTTTTCCTCTAGGTTTCCAAGAGGAGTGGAAAGGCACAATCCTGGTCTTCTCCTTTCTCTGGGCTGATGGATGCAGTAACATACAATAGACAAAGGATACAGAATGGATGGTGGGGTTGAAGGGAACTGGGTGGACATTTAGGACAAGACCGCTCTTTACCCTCACAACATATAGGACGCGTGCCAAGTAGGGGCCAGCCAGGCTCCAGACTTTATTGCCCCTTCCCCTGTCTCGTATGAGATCTAGCCTTCTTCTCACCTCTAAGTGGGGTGGACCTCTACATGAGGGAGAGCTGTTTTCGTGGTGGCCCCCCATTTATGGATTCCTTCTCCAGAAGGGCTCAACAGACATCCCCACTAACATACTCTCAGCACCAAATGAAGACCTTTCCAGTTTCCCAGGCTTTTAACTTGCTTTACATGCATTTTAATTGTTTCTCTATTTTTTTTATTGTTTTAGTCTTTGAAGGACTGCCTGGCAGCTGCCTAGTTTATATGGTGTTTTTATTTTGTATTTTGTTGTGTATGTTTTTATTCAGACTATTTTTTTTAGTAAACATTATGGCAAACAGCCCAGAGAGCTTCAGCTAGTGGGTGGTCTAAAATATTTGAATAAATAAACAAGCAAATAGATTGTGCAAATAGATAAAAGAAGTCGCTTAAAATGTAGTTCTCCTAAGAGTGTTATTCTGTTGTGCAAAAGGGCCTTCCTGGGCTTAGGGACTTCTCAAATGACACAGGCCAATCCGGCTTGTGTCTTGAGGGAATGTTGGGAGGGTCCCCTTCAAGGCATGATGCTTCCACCATCCTGTTATGGCATGGGGCAACTGAAGAAAGGGAAATTTTGATCAGGGAACATTTTTCCCTTAGGGGCCTCTTTTGATATTTATGGCATTTCTGTTGTTGATTTGTTAAAAGTATAAAGCTACTGATTTTGTGGTTTTCTTACATAATAAGCCATTCTGAAGTTATCTTTAAATGACTTGGTTGAAATGTCTGAAATAAATTAATAAATAAGCAGACTTTTGTATGGCTGGATAGCCACGTGTTCTTACTTAGTATGAATCAAGCCTGTTCAAGCCAAGGTTGAGACCATGATAACTTGGCAGATCAAATTTGGCTAGTGAGAGAAAAGAGTTCAGCTTGAAAAGATTGCTATGAAACTTTTAAAGCTGTCTTGAGACTAGCTTTAAATCCTCTAGACCTGCTTATTTTCCACCTGCCGAATATGAATAAATAGATGGTAAGAAAACAAGTCGCTCTGACATCTTCTCCCCTCCCCTTCACAAACAAAAACACTAGAAATTTCTAGAAATATCTTGTTGTTTGGTTGGTCTATTGTTCTGTCTGTATGACACAGAAAGAGTAATACTAAGCTTGAATGTGAATTCCAGCATTTAGATCAGAATTTCTCAACCTTAGCAACCTTAAGATGTGTGGACTTTGACTTGCAGAATTCCCCAGCCAGAATTCCCCAGACTCTGCTCAAGGTCAGCCAGTGAGCTTCCTGACAAAACAGGAATTTAAACTTAGGTCTTTCCAGTCCACCTCCAAGATGTGTTCAACATTTGTAGGTCAACATACCTGAAGAAGATCACTGGTTTATCAAAGCTGAAAGTGAATTGAGCCTCAGCTAGATCCCAATATCGGCCCTTCCTGAAATGTTCCAGTTCAATTTGCTACTCAAAAAATGCATTTACAAACAGCATTGATAAGACAGAATGCTGTGACTGGATTGGTTTCTACTAGGAAACCGCTTTTGGACTATTTGCTGGTAACTGATAAAAAATGAAGTTATGATTTTGGGTTTTGAGGATTCAATAATGTTAGCCAAAGTTTAACTAAGGTTAAGAGATTAAGTTAGTATAATAAGCATGTATATCTGTGTTGGACAAGGTCACAAGTCACCTTGTTCTTATATTTTCCTGCTGTTCTTGCCCTTTCTCTGTTCGTTCTTTTTCTTTTAATTCTGTACTCAAGCTTTTCTGCATTTTGTATTTTGACTTTACTCCGAAATTCTAATAAAGTTCTTATGTTTTTTAAAAATGCATTTACAAGAGGAAGGCGCTCCATAGTCCCTCTGCTTGCCAAAATGGGACTGATAGGAAAAAGGCACGTCAAGCGTGCATTAGGAGAATTGGGACCGCATCGGTTATTTTTGTGAGTTTCTTTGAACATCGCCAGCTGGAGCAAAAACGGGGCCACCTGGGTTTACAGCTGGGGAAATGCCAAGCGAGGTTGGCCCTTCAGCCTGGCACTGCCAGCTCAGCCGTGCCCCCCGGGTGGGGGGTGTGGCTCTTCCCGGAGCCCCGGGGTTACCTTGGCGTGGGACTGCTGTCGCTGCCCTTGCAGGACCCGGAGTTGCTGCTGCTGCTGAGCGAAGAGGTGCCGCAGGTGTCGCGCATGCTGACGGGCGGGGAGGGGCGCCTGGAGGCAGGAAGAAGAGGCTGTTTCTCAGTCGGAGTGGCTGGCGCCGTGGCAGACTTAAAGAGCGAGGCTGAGCCACGCCTTCCGTAAAACTCACGGCTTCAACAACCCACGGGGACACAGGTGCACAAGACAGGAAAAGAAAAGCATGATAGAAAGTGGGACAAGTACAAACTGGAAGGTCACAATGAAAATGGCGAAAGCTTCTCTGCAAGTGGGTTAGGAGCGACAGCAGGCCTGGGGGGGGGGCTCTGGGAAATCCCAGGGCTAGCCCAGCAGGAGCCCAGAGCACCCCCCTCACTTGCACTCCTTAACTCAGTCCTCCTCCCACTGGGTGTCTTCCAGATAGGTGGACCCACGCCCAGAATCCTCAGCAATGGCCATGCATGCTAGGGAATGCTGGGAGTTAAGGTACAGATAGTCCTCACTTAACAACCAGAACTGGGACTGGAATTTTGGTCGCTAAGTGATGTGGTTATTAAGCAAATCAGACCTGATTTTACGACCATATTTGCAGCAACCATTAAGCAAAGCACCGTGGTCATTAAGTGAATCACATGTTCGTTAAGCGAATCATGTGGTCGTTAAGCAAATCATGCAGTTCCCCATTGATTTTGCTTGCCAGAAGCCGGCTGGGAAAGTTGAAAATGGCGATCATGTGACTGCAGGACTCTGTGATAGTCATAAACACAAACTGGTTACCAAGTACTCAAATCATGATCTCATGACCGCAGGGATGCTGCAACCGTCATAAGTGCGAGGACTGGTTGCAAGTTGGGTTTTTTAGCACCATCGTAAGTCCAAACTCTCGCTAAATGGTTAAACAAGGACTACCTGTATTACCTATGGAAGTTAGAAAATGAAACCACCAATATCACGATGCTTATATGCAAATCTGCAATGCAACCCATCTTGGAATACTGGCTGTTGTCCTTGTTGGTCACTGGATCTCAAAAAGGAGATTTGTACAACTGTTTGGAAATGGTGCAAGAAAGGGGAGTCAACACAAGCAGTGACCTGGGGCAAGCCTTCATATTGGAGAACCTTGAAACACGAAAAAAAGACAAATAAAAGTAGAGGACCATTCTCTCTATCTTTGCAAATCATTCCTGCTTCCATCATGTCCATCTACCATCGTGTTCCTCAACCTTGGGAACTTTAAGATGTGTGGACTTCATCTCCCAGAATTCTGGCATGGCTGGCTGGGGAATGCTGGGAGTTGAAGTCCACACAACTTAAAGTTGCCAGGTTTGAAAACCACTGATCTACCACTTCATTTCCTTTTGTCCTTTCAACTTCTTACCTTATCAACTCGACCCAACTAGGATTTTCTCAGTCTTCCCCTTTCTCTTGACCCATTCCCTCTTCTTTCACATATTTATTTTGCAGTTTGACCCTGGTTCATGGTTTCTATGCAACCGAACCATCTCCATGTATTTGTTTTGCGCTGGTCACTCACTGTGGTATTCCACGTTCACTCGGCACCTATTCCATCTTGACCTTCTCTCTTGTTTTATCACACATACTTCTTAAGAACCCCATTTCCACTGAGTTCAGCTTACTTTTATGTTTCTCCTGCCACATCCACCTCACACATCCATACAACCAATGGCATAGTAGCACACTCATACACAGCTATTTTTACTTCATATTCATTCATTCTTTGCGACAGACGACATACAGTCCACCCCCTTTGTATCAACATTTGCATGTCTTAAATTGTCTCCATCCACTTTCCCGTCTTTCTTCAGCAAGGATCATTACCTTGTCGTGGTGCTGGAGCTTGAGCACCTCAATGATGCCATGAGCTAAACCGTGAAGGGCCACCCAAGACGGGAAGGTCATGACAGAGAGGTCAGACTAACTGTGATCCCTGGGGAAGGTAATGGCAACCCACCCCACTATTCTTGCCGTGAAAACTCAATGGATCAGTACAACCAGAGATATGTCAGTATACCATCGGAAGATGAGACCCCCAGGTCGGAAGATGGTCAAAATGCTACTGGGGAGGAACAGAGGATGAGCTCAACTAGCCCCAGACATGATGACGCAGCTAGCTCAAAGCCGAAAGGACGGCTAGCGGCCGACGGTGCTGGTAGCGAACGGCGAATCCGATGTTCTAAGGATCAACACACCATTTGAACCTGGAATGTAAGATCTATGAGCCAGGGCAAATTGGATGTGGTTATTGGTGAGATGTCAAGATTAAAGGTAGACATTCTGGGCGTCAGTGAACTGAAATGGACTGGAATGGGCCACTTCACATCAAATGACCACCAGATCTACTACTGCGGACAAGAGGACCACAGAAGAAATGGAGTAGCCTTCATAATTAATAGTAAAGTGGCTAAAGCAGTGCTTGGATACAACCCAAAAAACGACAGAATGATCTCAATTCAAATTCAGGGCAAGCCATCTAACATCACAGTGATCCAAATATACGCCCCAACCACAAATGCTGAAGAAGCTGAAGTAGAGCAGTTCTATGAGCATCTGCAGCACCTACTGGACAACACGCCTAAAAGAGATGTTATTTTCATCACGGGAGACTGGAATGCTAAGGTGGGCAGTCAGATGACACCTGGAATTACAGGTAAGCATGGCCTGGGAGAACAAAACGAAGCAGGACATAGGCTGATAGAATTTTGCCAAGACAACTCACTCTGCATAACAAACACTCTCTTCCAACAACCTAAGAGACGGCTTTATACATGGACTTCCCCAGATGGACAACACCGAAATCAGATTGACTACATCCTTTGCAGCCAAAGGTGGCGGACATCTGTACAGTCGGTAAAAACAAGGCCTGGAGCTGACTGTAGTTCAGATCACGAACTTCTTCTTGCACAATTGAGGATCAGACTAAAGAGATTAGGGAAGACCCACAGATCAGCTAGATATGAGCTCACTAATATTCCTAAGGAATATGCAATGGAGGTGAACAATAGATTTAAGGGACTGGACTTAGTAGATAGGGTCCCGGAAGAACTCTGGACAGAAGTTCGCAATATTGTTCAGGAGGCGGCAACAAAATACATCCCAAAGAAAGAGAAAACCAAGAAGGCAAAATGGCTGTCTGCTGAGACACTAGAAGTAGCCCAAGAAAGAAGGAAAGCAAAAGGCAACAGTGATAGGGGGAGATATGCCCAATTAAATGCAAAATTCCAGAGGTTAGCCAGAAGAGATAAGGAATTATTTTTAAACAAGCAATGCGCGGAAGTGGAAGAAGACAATAGAATAGGAAGGACAAGAGACCTCTTCCAGAAAATTAGAAACATTGGAGGTAAATTCCAGGCAAAAATGGGTATGATCAAAAACAAAGATGGCAAGGACCTAACAGAAGAAGAAGAGATCAAGAAAAGGTGGCAAGAATATACAGAAGACCTGTATAGGAAGGATAACAATATCAGGGATAGCTTTGACGGTGTGGTCAGTGAGCTAGAACCAGACAACCTGAAGAGTGAGGTTGAGTGGGCCTTAAGAAGCATTGCTAATAACAAGGCAGCAGGAGATGACGGCATCCCAGCTGAACTGTTCAAAATCTTGCAAGATGATGCTGTCAAGGTAATGCATGCTATATGCCAGCAAATTTGGAAAACACAAGAATGGCCATCAGATTGGAAAAAATCAACCTATATCCCCATACCAAAAAAGGGAAACACTAAAGAATGTTCAAACTATCGAACAGTGGCACTCATTTCACATGCCAGTAAGGTAATGCTCAAGATCCTGCAAGCTAGACTTCAGCAGTTCATGGAGCGAGAATTGCCAGATGTACAAGCTGGGTTTAGAAAAGGCAGAGGAACTAGGGACCAAATTGCCAATATCCGCTGGATAATGGAAAAAGCCAGGGAGTTTCAGGAAAACATCTATTTCTGTTTTATTGCCTTTGACTGTGTGGATCATAACAAATTGCGGCAAGGTCTTGGTAGTATGGGGATACCAAGTCATCTTGTCTGCCTCCTGAAGAATCTGTATAACGACCAAGTAGCAACAGTAAGAACAGACCACGGAACAACGGACTGGTTTAAGATTGGGAAAGAAGTATGGCAGGGCTGTATACTCTCACCCTACCTATTCAAGCTGTATGCAGAACACATCATGCGACAAGCTGGGCTTGAGGAATCCAAGGCTGGAGTTAAAATCTCTGGAAGAAACATTAACAATCTCAGATATGCAGATGATACCACTTTGATGGCTGAAAGTGAAGAGGAACTGAGGAGCCTTATGATGAAGGTGAAAGAAGAAAGTGCAAAAGCTGGCTTGCAGCTAAACCTCAAAAAAACCAAGATTATGGCAACCAGCTTGATTGATAACTGGCAAATAGAGGGAGAAAATGTAGAAGCAGTGAAAGACTTTGTATTCCTAGCTGCGAAGATTACTGCAGATGCTGACTGCAGTCAGGAAATCAGAAGACGCTTAATCCTTGGGAGAAGAGCAATGACCAATCTCAATAAAATAGTTAAGAGCAGAGACATCTCACCAACAACAAAGGCCCGCATAGTTAAAGCAATGGTGTTCCCCGTAGTAACATACGGCTGCGAGAGCTGGACCATAAGGAAGGCTGAGAGAAGGAAGATCGATGCTTTTGAACTGTGGTGTTGGAGGAAAATTCTGAGAGTGCCTTGGACTGCCAGAAGATCAAACCGGTCCATCCTCCAAGAAATAAAGCCAGACTGCTCACTTGAGGGAACGATATTAAAGGCAAAACTGAAATACTTTGGCCACATAATGAGAAGACAGGACACCCTGGAGAAGATGCTGATGCTGGGGAGAGTGGAGGGCAAAAGGAAGAGGGGCCGACCAAGGGCAAGGTGGATGGATGATATTCTAGAGGTGACGGACCCGTCCCTGGGGGAGCTGGGGGTGTTGACAACCGACAGGAAGCTCTGGCGTGGGCTGGTCCATGAAGTCACGAAGAGTCGGAAGCGACTAAACGAATAAACAACAAGTTTCCCGTCTTTAGTAAGCTTTCTTTAGACATTATGAATTCATCTCATTTTTCACCATTTGTTGTGAATTGGTTAGTTTTATTTGGGCTTAAATGCCGCTCCTGTCATGTCTGACTCTAAACAGCTCACAAATCTCCTACTGGGCAATGTAATAATACAACTACTCAAAAATGGAGAAACAGCCATTATACCAGCAGACCTCTCACATCCCCATAGGCACTGCTTATAGACGTATCCATAAATACATTTCCATCCCTTGTTTTACTCTCTCTCAAAGTTGAACCATTCATTAGGCATTCTTTCCCCCCCTCATATATGCTTTGTTTTCACCATACACTGATCAACCCACATCCATCTTCAACTCCATATACATGTAAAATATTCAACCTCATCTATTTTGTCACACGCTCTCTCTAAATAAAGGAATATGCAATAGACTTCCTCCATATTTATATTTCTCAGTGGCCTACTGAAGAACAAAAATCTGGTTATGTACTTTCCCTGCCTGAAATAAAGCTGCACCACGCTCCCAGATTTTGCTCCTGTCCACTTTTTATATCTTTTCAGCCAGAATTCTACCAAACGCTTTCCCGGTCTCGTTTAACCGATGAACTCCATGTAGTTATGGCACGCGATCTTGTTGCCTTTCCTGTATGTTCTATATTATAAGGAGACAATAATGGCCTATTTCCAGATGCAGCTTTCACACCCATGGTAAAGAAATGGCACAGCTACTCCGTGAGCAAAGCATATCCGTAACATTTCTTCACTTGCAGACTCACAGTGTTTCAACGTTCTCGCAGCGTTTATGATTTCCTTTCCGTGATTTTTTTCTTGGATACAAATATTTATAGCTTTCATTTCAGTTCCACTTTTTGACATATCACCATCATGGCCATACAAATCTCTGAAATACGCCTTGAAACGTTCCTTCACTGCAGTTTCATCCCGAGTCATTTCACCATTTTTATTTTTAATTCCTTTCATTCTGCTGGAGGCTCTTTGTTCAGCTTTCTTCACATACTCCCAAAGCAGTTCTTTATTTCTACTGAAATTACTCTGCATTTTCTCCACCAACTTTTCATCTTAACCATTCTTGCTCTTTTTTGACTATGCTTTTTTGCAACTATTTTTTTCTTTCTATATATTATATTATATTATTTATATTATATTATATTATATTATATTATATTATATTATATTATATTATATTATATTATATTATATTATATTATATTATATTATATTATATTATATTATATTCAGGTAGTCCTCGACTTACAACCATTTGTTTAGTGACTGTCTGAAGTTACGACAGCACTGAAAAAAAATGACTTACGACTGGTCCTTGCACTTACGACCATTGCAGCATCCCTGCAGTCACGTGATCAAAATTCAGACGCTTGGCAACCAGCATGTATTTACAAAAGTTGCAGCATCTCAGGACCACATGACCACCATTTGCAACTTGTCCAGCTGGCTTCCGACAAGCAAAGTCAATGGGGGAAGCCAGATTTGCTTAATAACCATGCGAATCACTGAATGACTATGGCAAAAAAGGTTGTAAAATCAAGTGTGACTCCTTAACAACTGCCTCGCTTAGTGACAGAAGTCCTGGTCCCAATTGTGGTTGTAAGTCAAGGACCACCTGTAGTATTTCTCTAATCCTCAATTTTTGCAGTAGTCATTCTCTTACAGTATATGCCTCTTTTCCTCGCCCACAGCCTCTTCCACCTCATCATTCCACTCAGCACCCCTTTTCATAGTTCTCCCTGGTAGAACTCCAACCACTTCTGTGACCCTCTGTAACACCATCTTCCTCCCTTTGTCCTAGTGGCTTCCAGATCCTCTTTCTTCACCTCCGCTTTTCATTCATTCTGTTGGGAGATTAAACTACCTTCTAATATCTTTTCACAGGATTCTTTCTCTTTCTCCAGGTATTCTACCTCCCCTCTCATTTCATTTTCCTTCCTTTTCTTCCATGTATGTTTTCCCCCAGATTCACTCTTGAAGACCAAAGGATGGCCTGTCCCACCATCAGAAGATGGTGTGGAAAATGGAGCTCCCTTGTCATTACAGTATAATCATCGAAAGAACCTGAATGGTAGAAGGTTGGGGGCAGATACGAGCAAGCTAAACACACCCCACAGTTAAACTAAGGAAATTTCACGTATGAGAAATACTAGGCAGGATGGCTATATTTTGCATCCCCTTTCTAATGGCAGGTGCACCTGAGCAGGGGGTATTGCTGTGCTCACACATCTTGCTTGTGGGTTTCCCATCAGGGCAGCTCTTGGCCTCTATGGCAAATGCTATGTTAGAGGAACCTTTGGCCTAATCCAACACAGCCCTACTTCTGTTCTTAAGGCCCTCCTTGAAGAAGCTTGTTGATCAGTCGCATTTCAGCTGCTGTCTTGGGCTTCTACCAACAATATTTTTTTGCTTTTTTGATTGCTGCCAATATAGCTTCAAGTGCCGTTTTACTGACTGTGTTTTGAAATTGGATGGTATCTGTAATTTTATTACGCAGTTTGATCTGAAGGTGCTGGAAATCACCTGGTGAATTCAAAATGTGCAGGTTCATGTCTTTGGGTACTGCATATTTGCATGACCTACTGAACCAACCACATTTTAGGCTGGCCTACTGCAGAGCTTTAAATCATATGCTTAGCTAATGGCTCGGTCTGTCACCTGAATTCAGACAACTGGGATGAGTAAACCATGACTCAGTTAACCATGGGTAAGAATGCTATCCTAACCCAGCCACTGTGTTCACATCAAGTGCTAGATCAAAGCAAATAAACCAGTTTATGGCTTAATGACTGCCTGGTTCACACAACTTGCTAATAATATACAGAACCAGAAATTACCCAATCTCATTTTAGCCCAACCTAGCATGCTATCTTAATCGAGCCAGTAAGTCCCCAGAATGGTGAGTTTAAGACATGTTTGTACCAACAACAGTTGGCCGTTTCTGTAACTTCAACTCCCTGCCCCTGGGGTTCCTTGATTGGGAACCACAACACTTATGAAAAGTCTGAAACTCTTTTTTCCCCCCCACAGAAATTAATACAGGATTAAGTAGAATTTTCACAGCTACAGTTCCCAAGTTCACTGGAAGGAACTTTAATAGTTACTTGGGTTTAAACAGGTTTAAACAGCTTAATGTCCTTCTTTCCTTCTTAGCTTTCAGATTTGGTCTCTGTTGGGTCTCTGTTGTATGAGAGGCATGCACATATAATCAGAGGGATGGAAAGATTATCCGATCCTCCCAGACAGGATAGTCTAGAGATGCAAAGCATTCCTGATAAATCTGTTTGTCCTTGCCAGTTCGTAGGGAAATGGATGTTATCTCTTCAGTAGAAACTGAAGTTTTGTTTAAACCAGTGTTTCTCAACCTTAGCCACTTTAAGATGGCTGGGGAATTCTGGGAGTTGAAGTCCACCCATCTTAAAGTGACTAAGGTTGAGAAACACTGGTTTAAATCTACTTCTCTGTGCCCCTGAATCTGTTTCTTACCTCATATGAGAAAATTAAAAACAATCAGTATAACTTCCATGAACTGTTCAATCTTAATAGATGATAATAGTAAATATTAACAGTGCAGCCAGGCATGAGAGCCAGCTCCAGACAAGGAACTGGGCAAGATCTCTGGAATACAGTGGACATTTCACTACTTAAGAAAAGAAGCCTTTAGCACTATCTTGGTCCAGGTTTCATTTTTGTGTGAGGTCAATAAGCTTGATTTGAAGAACTCCAAGCGATTTGAAGAACTCTAAGCTCCATTTTATTGATGGTTTATTTTGTGTTATAGAAACCTAGCTCCCTGGTCGTTTAACCCTTTCATAGAGAGTGTTATACAATTTTAAAGTCATCCATTTCAATGGGGGGAGGCAGTCCTGTTAGTATGGATGACTGAATCCCATGTTTTCCCAATTCCCAAAGCATCCTTCAGTGGGGACCAGACATTCAGGGATAGCCAGCCTTCCTGCTGCTAAGGAACCTGCCCTTGCCTCCACAGAATTAAACTGGAACAAGGGGTTTGTGCAGGTAGAAGGGCAAGCAAACCTTTTGCTGAAACATGGGCAATAACCTATGTGGAACATTGCACAGTGTCACCCAACAACCCTCTACTTCTGGACTGGCTTCTCCGATTCCAACATCCATTTTGGAGTTTTTGTCGAAGCCACATAGAAGGAGGACCAAGGGTGTCCACGGGGCATGGTTAAACGAAATCGAGATGGCAGTTTTGATGGTGTGACCAAAGCTCTGCCCATTTTTACGTGTGTCACATATAAAAATTGGGCAGAGTTTGATGCTCCGTCACAGCCGTCATCTTCTCTTTTTTGACCGGACCAAACAGCCACCCCTGAAGAGGAACCCACCCCTGTCTGCTGCCAGATAAGATCGTTCACGGGAAAGCATAATGGAATCAAGGGCAAGGGAGAGGCTTTGTTGAGAACTGACAGAGAGCTGCTGGAAACCCACCTGCAACGAGAGGGAGAAAGAATTAAATCATATTCACCTTCGGGATACCGTCGAGGGTCTTCTGCTTCCTGGCAAGGACATAGCAATCAAAGCACAGATCTTGGCGGTGGAGCCAAGGCCAGCTGGGATGGGGGGAAAATGGAAACAAGAGAGAAAGATGGAGATTCAGGGTGAGAATCAAGGCTGGGCAGCTGTAAAATCTAGCAGACGAGTTCTGGGTTTAAATCCGAGTCTTTCTTTTTTCTGGGAGAAAGCTTTTCCTATTCCATTAATGAAATAGGAAATATATTTCATATTTGAAATTATTTATGTAAGGAAATATAAAGAAGAAGCCCTCAAATATATTCCATACTTTGCATGCTTTTATAAAACTTTTTTAATTATCTGTTGTTGGCAGAATGCTGGGAAAGCCTTTAGCCCAGGAGAGATCAGAAAAGTCACACACACCAGGCATATCTATAAAAATAATTTATTTACAAAAAGCAAAACATATTTAAAGGACTTAGCTCTCCTGGCTTGCTACATATCGGCAGAGAGAAAAAGAGGAAGTAAGAAACAAGTCCGGGCAGGTTTCCTCCCCCCAGGCAATTTGCATGAAGCACGTGAAAGGAGACAATCAAATACAACCTCTTCACCCGGCCAAAATGATTAGGTACAATAGCAGTCTTAATCATTAGTAGGAAAACCTCAACATCTGTGCTGCATATTGTTCCAAAAACTCTGGATGCAGCTGAATTGCAGTCTTCACAGTAATGCAAGAAGACATTGTTCACTGTATTTCATAAATTTAATTTGAATTAAATTCAAATCAAATCCAGCCCTTATCTTGGCCCTACCTACTTCTTTGCCCCAATCCATCCCTTTTTGAAGTATATTTTCCAGTGCATCATTCAGGAGCCACACGCAGTGTTTCGCTGGACTGCTGCACTTTGCCCAGCTCCTTTGCCTCAACAGAAAGATCTTCTGAATGTGGGCCTAACATTACTGAAATCCCACTGAATCAGACTTTTTCACATGGTGCTCAATGGTGTCTCTGTTGCAGCATCTAGAAGCAGAGCACCACTTCACTTTAGCTTGGAGGCTAAATCCTATGAAGAGTGGTTAAAGGAATGGGTCTGTTTAGCCTAAAGAAGAGAAGGCTAAGGGAAATGAAGCAGTGGGAGCAATTTTGGGTGCCCCAAGGATGGCACCTGTAACACCTTTGCTGCGGGAGCTGCATTGCATGCCAGTTTGCTTCCGGGCCCAATTCAAGGTGTTGGTTACAAGTAGTCCTTGCTTAACAACCATTCATTTAGTGACAGTTGAACTTACAACTGTACTAAAACCTGACTTATGACCAGTCCTCACACTTACGACCACTTACAACCACTGTGGTATCCCCACAGTCATGTGATCATGATTTTATTTTATATTGGACTTTTATTATATATTTATTTTTTTATATTGTAAACCGCCCAGAGTCCCTCCAGTCAGAGGAGATAGGCGGTGACAAATCTGATAAATAAATAAATAAATTTGGGCACATGGCAACTGTTTGCATTTATTACCATTGCAGCATCCTGTGGTCATGTGATCACCATTTTCAATCTTCCTGGCCGGTTTCTAGCAATACCAAAAAATTAAATATAAATATAAATTCAGCTGAGAGATCTTAAAAACCATTGGTGTTAGCACAACCATGAAACCGGGCTCAAAGCCAGGGCTTCAAGGCCTTCCAAAAGCCAAAAGGGCTGGGGCCATCCTAATCTCATGAGGGAGGATGTCCCAGAGGGCAGGCACCACGGCAGAAAAGGCCCGTCTCCTGGTCCCCGACAGCTGACATTCCTTGGCAGATGGGGCCTGGAGCATGCCCACCCTGCTGGACCGGAATGGACAGGCAGAACTGACTGGGAAAAGACGGTCCCTTGGGTAACCGGGTCCCAAGCCGTGAAGGGCTTTAAAGGTAACAACCAGCACCTTGAACTGCACCCGGAAACACAGTGGCAAGCAACGCAGCTCCTAAAGGTTACCTGAGGAACTGCCTCACCTGTGTGACATCGACCCGTCCCACCCGGTCAGGCAGAGAGGCCATGTTGCGGACCCCATCCATGAGAGACTGTCGATTGGCGGGGCTCAGGAGGAGGGCCTTCTCTGCCGTGGCCCCCACCCGTGTAACACTCTCCCCCCAGAGGTGAGGCGGGCCCCCTCTCTCCCGGCCTTCCGGAAAGGGGCGAAGACCTGGCTCTGCCATCCCGCGTGGGGTGGGCGGGGGGCTAAGCAACCCTGGCGGTGGTTGGCCCCCCGACGACGCTCCCGTAGAGCAAGACCTTATTTACCCTCTGTGCCTTGGAATATACTACGCATTTAGGAACATCGTTTTATGGCATTTTAATTTGCATTTACTCTTGTTTTATTGTAAACCGCCCAGAGTCGCTCTTTGAGTGAGACGGGCGGTGACTAAATTTGAAGTATAAACAAACAAACAAACAAACAAAAACAGGGACTTGGAAAACTGCTTAACAGTTCAGCACTTGAACCAGTAAAGGAGGTGATAACTCTCCTTTCTTGGACACGTTCGGTATTATAATTTCTTTCCCGGAAATTTTCTTTTCGTCTATGCTGCAGAGAAAAATGCCCTTAACTTTACCAGGCACAGGGAAGCAGCCTGGGAAATTCCTTCTTTTAGAGGCAATCTCTTATTTCCTTTTCCTCTGCTAAAAAGAGAAGAGAGGCTGGGAGTTTTCCAGCTGAGCGTAGAGCTGGCTGCCTTTCTGAATAAAAGCTCCCGGATCGATATTCTGCCTCCCCAAGACACAAAGCCGGAGGGTGGGGGGGGGGGAATGCGCCAAGATTAGTCACCACCCGGCTTGCTTGCACGTGGTGGGTGCAGGGATGCAGCTAAAGCTGTGCCTGCAGACTGCAGCAGAGAAGGGGGTGGTGATGGAGGGGAACCAACTGCTTTGGGAGCATTAGCAGCAACACACAAAGGGAGGTGGGAAAGGTATTTCGGTTGCACAAAAGCTGCACAGACCCTGGCATTTCAGGAAGTGCCGTTGCAATGCACCTGAGAAATAGCAACTGCTTTGGCCCAGGCTGCTCAACAACACATCCGGCCATCACTGACCCAATGGGCCGACGTCACATCCACATCCAAGCTAACCAAGGTTAACCCTCAAAAGGCCTATTGTGCCCTGTGAAAGGAGCTGCTAAGTCTTTCCCTGAGCTGGCTAAGTGGGTTGCTCTGCGGCAGCCCCCATTGCATAATCCAGGGTGTTTCCACAGGCAAGTCAAAGTATTCAGTGCTAAATGGAGCTGCTCAGGAGTAAACCCCAGTGATCTCACTGATTGGTTGATTCGTTGGTTACATGTCATCAAGTCCGTGTTAACTCTTAACAACCACATAGATATATTTTCTCCATGAAGGTCCCCAGCCTGGTCCTTCAGGTCCTCTAACAGTGCCCCCATCACCACTATAACTGAGTCCATCCACCTTGCTGCTGATCATCCTCTTCTCCTCTTTCCTTCCACCAGCATGATTGACTTCTCAAAGGAGCTCTCTCTTCACACTGATTAAGTTCCATCATGTCAGTGTTGACCCTTAGCCACCACATAGATAAATTTGCTCCATGACTATCTGTCCCTAACCTGGTCCTTCAGGTGTTCTAATGGTGCCCCCATCGCCACTATAACTGAGTCCATCCACCTTGCTGCTGATCATCCTCTTCTTTTCTTTCCTTCCTTTTCCAGATTGATGGACTTTTCAAAGGAGCTCCATCTTCACATTGATTGATTATTTTCCATCATGTCAGCATTGACCCTTAGCGACCACATAGTTTTTCTCCATGACAATCTCTCCCCAACCTGGTCCTTCAGCTCTTCCATCACCACTATAACTGAGTCCATCCTGCTTGCTGCTGGTTGTCCTCTTTTTCTCCTTCCTTCCACCTTTCCCAACATTAGAGCCTTCTCCAGAGAGTTTAATGGGTCTTTGCTTAATGAGTCTGAAGTGGGATAATTTGATCCTGAGTGATCTCAGTGGAATTTCTTTTTCAGCAAAAAGGCACAGGTGTGTTGCACAAGAGGGCCTGATACACTTTAGCCCACTGTGATGGATGTGTGAAGGAAACATTGGCTAATTGTGCAACAATTCACTAGGGTAGGCTAAATGGGCTTGGATAGTGTGGGTTCAGCATACTGTAAGAACTCCCCATTTCTCACCCTCTTGAGTAAACTATCAATTGAGGTTAAGCTATAATATACTTTATGTTTCGGCATAGCATGTTAAGTGTGACACATGAACAGACCTTAAACTTAGTCATCTTGTCTTGTGCCGCTTATACGTTCTTATGAATCCATTCACATGTGTGCGTGCATCACTGAAGTATTAAAACTGGGGGAATGAATTCACCTCCCATATAAATGGGCAACCACATGTTAGATTAAACACACAGTTTGGTGTTCCACTACTTTGAATGACTTTGAATTAATTTAAATTAAACTGTTAACCGGAATATGGAATGAGGATATAGTTGAATTTTCAGTCCTGATCACCTCCATGTACGTATGTATGTATGTTTGGTGTGTGGGTGAGTGAGCGTGTGTAAAGGAACCAGGAGTCATAGTCCTGCCATAAGCGTTAAGAAAGTCTCATTTGCTTCTGCTGATTTTCCTTAAGAGGCCTCCATGCTCCCTTCTGCCCATCTCACAGCCTCTGCTAGTTTCTGATGGTCAGAGTATATCCTTTGGGCCTTAGACAATGTCACTTCCACTTTAGTCAGTTTCCAGACTGCTTTGCTGATCTTCCTCCCAATTTCCTCTTTTTCACACTTTCCCTTTCTCTATCACTCTCCTCAATCCCTACATCCACTCATTCGGACAGTTCACCAGATCTTACTTTCTAACCTGCAAGTGCACAGTCCTTGCCTTCAGCCCTTCCACCGTTCAGCCTCTACAACTGCCTTCTTGCAAACACACACAAACAAACAAACACATACCTGCTGTGCATCTATAGACTTATATGTCCATATCCTTATCCATATCTCAATATCTGTCTACATCACTATCCACACAACTCTCAAGGAGCATCTAAGGAACAAAATATTTTGAAAGCATCTTATGCCAGACTTTCCATTCTAATAATTTCCAAAAAGCTTGAACTACCTTTTCCATCATCCCACCGCAACCAGCATGGCTGCTTGTTTGGAAAGGTGTGATTAGAGAGATCCAGACTGCTTGGAAATACACGAGGGATTACAGCAGTCTCCAGGTAATCTATTCTGTCTGTCTCAGACTTTCCAGTTGGAATCCCAACACATCTAGGGTGGGATAGATTGGAGAGGCTGACTTAATTTGAAACAGATTTGGGGGTCTAAAAGGCCAAAGTTCTTTCATGCTTAGCTGGCTTTTGAAATGGCGATCTTGGTACAGTAAATCTTTCAGGCTTGGAGCTCCAGCAAAGGACCATCCCAAACCAGCTCCTCTGATTTTTCTACTGTCTACTCCGTAAGAATTAGTTAAACCAATTCTATTCCCTACAGCATGAAATTTAAGCCAATTCTACTCTCTATAGCAGTGTTTCTCAACCTTGGCAATGTTACGATGTGTGGATGTCAATTCCACTGTTCCTATGCTGGCTGGGGAATTCTGGGAATTGAAGTCCACACATCTTGACATTGCCAAGGTTGAGAAACACTGCTCTGTACACTGATATTTGACAAGGACAACATGTTTCAATTCCTGTTTTTTTTTTAAAAAAAAACTGTAGCACATTCTCGCATGGACAAAAGCGGGTTTGCCTTGCAGCTCCAAGGCAAGCTGATGGAGACCAGGCTGGCACTCTTCTGCTTTGATCTGGTATTGTGGGAGAAATCAAATAGGTTATGACGGAGGGCAGGTATGTGGGAATCTGCTCCTGGCTTCCTGGCATGAAGGACAGAAGCCTGTAACATATGCGTGCCACAGACATATCTTTAGTGCCATCCAGAAAACTGAAATCTAAACTGATGTACAAAGGAGGGGGTGCTGAATGGGAAGCCACCAGCAAACTCTCTAAATGCATGTGTTGCTGTGAAGGGCAGGAAAATTAGGAGAGATCTGTGGGAGAACAGTGACTCAGCAATGAGAAGCTGACACTGGAACAGCTGCAAACAAAGGAGGGGAAAAAAAAAATAAAGACAGAGTTGCAGAATAGAAGCTTTAGAAAATGATCATACCCTGGCTGATTTATTTATATCCACAGCCACCAATCTTTTTCTCTCTCTGATTAAAATGTGCACACGCATAGAAAGTCAAGTTCCAAAACTGAAATCAGCTGTGCAAATGACCGCATATTTATTTTGCACAATACATTCTTCTTTCTGTGGAAGGGGGATAAAAAGATCACCTGCTAGACCAGTGTGTCTCAACCTTGGCCACTTTAAGATGTGTGGACTTCAACTCCCAGAATTCCCCAGTCACCAAGGCTGGCTGGGGAATTCTGGGGGTTGAAGTCCACACATCTTAAAGTTGTTGAGGTTGAGAAGCACTGTACTAGACCCTTCTTCTGCCTCCTTGTCACAGCCCTCCTTCCCTTAATTCCTGAAGTTTCATCAGGCATTGCTAACACAAGGCTGCTTTCCAGCCTTCTGGACTAGAGACTTACCAGGGAGAAGAAAGAAAGTATGTAAACAACGTATTAAATTCCACCTCAAATACAACCCCATACTTGATGAAAAATGTCTTGTAGACATTTTTCAGTCTATGCAAATTTCTGTCTTTAGCAGGAACGTGGAAACAAAATCACAGGTGTAGATCAAGAAAAAGGACAGAAGGTACATTCCAAGGGAAGTTTGCTTCAACTGGGATTTCAAATTAACAGAAAGCAAGCCTATTCTTTGAACTGAAATCAACTAATCTGTGACGTAAGTATAGGAGACTCAGGTTTGTTTGTATGATGGTTGTGTTAATTGTTGTGTTGCTTGGTCTTTTATCTTGGCTGCCGTATATGCTATTTATTGGTTTGTTTATAAAGTTTTCATCTTGTTTTTCATCACTGTTAGTCAGCAGAGTCATGTGCTTGAAATGGGCTGCCATTTAAACTGAATGAATGAATGAACAAACGAATGACTGAATCTCACGTCTAAGTAACAATAGTCCTGCAGTCTTGCTTATCTGATTCAGCCATGAAATTTCACCAGCAGACCCAATAAAACCCTTCTATCTGCACGTTTGATGCACAATCACAGCCTCAAACGTCTTCTGCAAAATTTTGACAAGGGAGTCCCTGGTTGTTGCCACCTATGTGGACAGTTTATTTATTTATTTGATTTGATTTGATTTGTCCCCGCCCATCTCCTCCCATTGAGGGGCTCTGGGTGGTTTACAATCAAAGAATCGATTAAAACAACAACAAACATACAGTAAAAATGCAATATATAAATATAGCAGTACGCTTAATAAATAAATATAAAAATAAGTGTTAAAATAAGAATAAGAATAAAGTCCAAGTGGCAGAAGAATCCCATACAGCCCATATATGGGAGGAGTGGGCTAAGATACAAGCCATCCCCATGTGGAACTATTAAGAACTATTAAAAAGGCCTCCTGGGCTTCGTTCTCATTTATTTATTTATCCAATTTGTCCCCGCCCATCTCCTCCCGTCATGGGACCCTGGGCTGTTTACAGTAATCAATTAAAACAACCATCATAAAATCCACAATATAAAATTACAGTAATAAACAATATAAATAAGAGTAAAAAATAAAAAAGTCCAAGTGGCGAAAGAATCTAAAGCAGTCCAAGCGTGGGAGGAGTGGTCCATAGCAGCCATCCCCAGGTAAATCTATTCCTCCCTCTGCCCCAAGGGAGGCGGCACAGCCAGGTCTTCAGGCTCCTCCGGAAGGCCGGGAGCGACGGGGCCAATCTCACCTCCGGGGGCAGCGTGTTCCACAGGGCGGGCGCCAGTGCAGAGAAGGCCCGCCTCCTGGACCCCGCCAAACGAAGTTCTCTTACAGACGGGGTCCGTAACATTGCCAAAATGACACAAACACGATTAATTATTGTACACCGCCCAGAGTTGCTTTTGCAAGATGGGCGGCCATATAAATCTAATAAATAAATGACTTGAGCGATTATCTGGTGCCACCGCACACTGATGTTTACAAGCAGGTTCGGCACTGAGTGAAATCTAACCTTTTTGCAAATGCTCTGAAGAAGATATTCTAATTTATATTGTCACTATGGCATTTCAGTAAGGAAACACCGGTTCTGTATGCTTTCTTGAAGTTGATTATATTGAGAACAGTTTATGTTTCAGCTCCTGAAGCCACACAGCAGCTTTTTAGCTGAGCAACTAAAAACAGCAGGAAAGCATAAGCTTTTCACAGTTATTTTTGAAGGAATATCAGAGTTTTTTGCATGCATATATAAATAGAATGGAAGCAAGAGGTCTTTGGAATTAGACAAGGGCAGGTGATGGATTATGCTGGATGTAAGAAATGGGGGTGGCAAGGCCATGGAAGAATCTGGTTAAAGAGGAGGAGTCTGTGTTGGATCTGGGAATAAAGAGGAAATTTACATAAGGCTTTAAGAAAGAGCATCACAGCCGTTCAGTGCTGATTCCAGTTACATCAAATACAAGGTTGCACACTTCTTGGATATCTGCCTGAAAAACCACTGTGCAAATACAACAGACAGCTGAAGGGAAGGAGATTGTGAAAGGCTCAATTTACTGCCCCCTCCCACCTGTGATAAAGCACTCCATATGGATTCGTTTAGCAACTGTGCTTTGCAATAAAGCTATCTTCTCCCCAAGAAAGCCATCCGTATCTTCGTAATATCAGCATAAGCACTGAGCCAGTCCGTGTCTGCATCTCAGGCCTATTTATATGCCAAACAACTTCAGATCGAGTAGCAAACCAAGAGTTCTATAATAACAGGTCAAAAACTAACGAACCACATAACCAACGTCAGTACCTCATTTCCAGCAATTAATAGGCCTTCAACTAGCAAAAGAGATACAAAGATATGTATGTGTTCTTCCCAGCATATTGCAGTGCTTCTTAAATATGTACATGTGTACATGTTTGCAGTCTTCACTGAGTAAGTAAAATAACAAATGTTATATACTGCAATCCCTACGAAGAATGGGATTGGTGCATCCCACTAACTGTTTGTCAAGGACATGAATGCATGACATCATCCTCAACCCTTGAAGATGATGGCTTGATTGCTAAGAGTCAGCATGACTTTGTCAAAAATAGGCCATGTGGGTAAAATCTCATCTCTTTCTTTGACAAGGTAACTACTTTAGTGGACAAGGCGATGGCTGTGGATATAATCCACCCCGATTTTAGTAGAGCTTTTGACAAGGTTCCAAAGGACATTCTCATTGACAAGCTGTTAAAATGTGGTTTGGATGGTACTACAGCGATATGGATCCACAATGTGCTGCCTAACCACATTCAGAGAGACAGGAAAACATCAAGTTGGAGAGCAATAACCAGAGGAATCCCATAGGGATCTATCTTGGGCCCAATATGATTCAACGTTGTTATTCATGACCTTGATATTGGGATTAATGGGCTGATTGGCAGAAGATGCAAAGTTGGTGCATCTGAACAACACCCAGGATGACAGAATGAGATTGTAATCTAATCTGGGTAGGCTGGAAGACTGGGCTAAGAGGAACAAGATGTCCTTCAACAGTGAAAGGAAAAGGGGGGAAAATATAGGACACACCTACAAGATAATGGAGTCATGACTTGGAAGCACTACATCAGAGAAGGAATGGGGTGTAGTCATTGACAACAAGCTGAACATGAGCCAACAGTGTGAGACAGATATTAGAAGGATTAGCAGATTTTTAGGCCACATCAAAATAAGCACTGTACCAAAGACTCATGAAGCCATTATTCTTCTTTACATGGTGCTGGTATGATCACACCTGGATTACTGTGTACAGTTCTAAGCACCACATTTCCAGAAGAATATTGAAAAGTTAGAACAGGTTCAGAGGAGGCAGCAAAGGTGATATAAGTCTTGAAGACATGCTCTACAAGGATAGGCTGAAGGAATTTCAATCTGGAGAAAAGAAGACAGAAGGCAGATAGGATACCAGTTTTCAGGTACGTAAAAGGGTGCCAGAAAAACCAGGCCCTTTGCCACCTAAAGCCTGACTACTGACTCAGGCCTTTTATGGGCTCCTTATATACCTGAAAACACTAGGGTTTTGGAACACCAGTGCGTTGGTTCCTGTATGGACAAGGCAGCAGTGTACGTCTGAATGGTGCAAGAATTTCAGGTGCCGTGAGCAGGTAGTGGGGTGGCCAGTTTCACCTGCTACAGAGGAATAACCCCCATAAATGTAGAGAGGCAATCCCCTTCTGCCTACTTGAATGCCATTTTGCATCCTCCATGGGACACATCTGGCTGCTGAAGCCACTTGCTGCCAGCGTTGCCTTCCAACACTGTTGGACTTGGAGTATTTGACAACTGGGGTGAAACTGTCAAGTGTTCAGTAAGTTTCTGCTTCTGGCCCAAGTGGCAGGAAGAACGGTGGACCAATCTTCTGGACTTCTATAAGACTGGTAACCTCCTCTCCAAAAATTCCCCAGCTAACAGAGCAGCAGACTGCAGCTTCACCCCACATTCACCCCCCACCCAAATGACCGGTCAATGGGGTATTTTTAGACAGAGGTTTACCAGTCTTCCAGAAGGTTGATAGACACATTGGCCATTGTTCCTGTCACTTTGGCATTCAGAAGACCACTAGACCTGTGTTTAGAAATAACCCACGTGACAGGTTGGCACCTCCACAGCAGAGACCTATTACTTGGGGGCAACTTTAAAGGTGGGTAAAGCCTCCATTCCAGGCATCCACCATTCCATGCTTGCCCAAACATGCCGTGAGAAGCTGTTCTTCTGCTGCTCATAACTGACACCAAAAGAGGTGTTCCCTTCCCCATGTTTCTCCTCCCTCCTGATTTTTGTGCAGATGGAGCCCCTCTTCAGCTTCATTGCTGAGAGACAATCAGGTTTGGAAGTGGTGTCAGGGCATTTTTAAATGGGCACACTTGAAGCCAGCTTCCACACTGGATAACCAGACTTTAGCGCTGCCATGCAGAAGGGCTCTAAGGCTCACAGAACGAAGTGGGACCTCTTAGCTGCATATCCAACAGCGTGGTTAAATCGACATTAGCTTAGTTCTTAGACCTGCTGAGATCTTGTCCTCCTATAAGTTGGCTTTCTCCCTGCTAATAAAACCCCCAGCTTAAGAAATGCTGACTTTTTGTTTTTGTATCCACGGGAGATAAATGTCTAGATTCTCAGGAATCAATACATGCATTTAAAAAAAATTCAAAATCAACGTAACATTTCATTTACCAGGATCAAACCATTATTTCCATTATATAGCGCCTAATTGCAGATATCCTCTTACAAAGCGAAGACAAACCGGGGAAGCAGATACCAAACAAAGCTGAATAACAGTTACTGTTAACCAGGTATCTCTTGGGCTTCTCCTGACCCTGATAACGAGGAACACCATCCCTTTGCTACACTATGAATGAGAAAGTCGTATTTATTTTGTGGCCACAGAAGTATCCCCTCACTAGCCCATGGTTCAAAATGCATAGAATTCAGAATTATGTATGCATCTGTGCCTTTAGGCTGATCAAAGCCGGATTAAATTAAACACACGGACTTTAATCCTTGGGGGATGATGTGCATCTGTGGGAGGGAGGGAGAATAAATACCATGGGTGGGAGAGAGGACCTTATGCGAGGGAGCTGTTAGGAAGTCTTCCGAAAGGTCATCTGCCGAAGACGTCTCTGCAGCGAGAGATCATTTACACAAAACACAGGTGAGGTCTGATCCGAAGTGACATCAGGCACAACTCTCCATTCTTGGCACTCTGCCTATCACTTTATTTTTACACTCAATGCAGATTGGGATACTGCCCTGTGGGAGAGGGGAAAGACCCGTGCCTCCCGGTGCGCTACTGCCATTATCTTTCTCTCTCTCTCACTGTGAAGCATTTAGGCTTCAACGTCATGGCACACCAAAAATGCTCTGTTTTCCAGCTGGAGGGCACCATTTACTTTTGGATGGAGTCCCAGAGATCAAACACTCTGCCCCCCAAAAAACCCTAGTGGGCATGCCAGGATAAAAACTAAATTTGACTTATTTAATCTACATGTAATCAATATTAAATTGAGTTAATAGAATTATCCTCTAGTCTGTTTCAGGCTGTGCACTTTTGTTCGGTAGCAGTTTCTCAACCTTGGTGGCTTGAAGATATGCAGACTTCAACTCCCAGACTTCTCCAGCCAGCAGGCTGGCTGGGGAATTCTGGGAGTTGAAGTCCACACATCTTCAAGCCGCCAAGGTTGAGTAACACTGGTCTATAGCAGTGGAGTCAAGAGTCCTAGCTAGATTATAAGAGACATTACATCACAGCTGGAAGAGATTCTGAAAGGCTACTTAAAGCACGAGGCAAAATCTCCAGCCTGGGGGCTGATTACTTAATTTAGCCCAGACTAAAATGATACCTCTGAACTGAAATGTGAGAAGAAAGCTATCCACATCACGTTGTGCAAAAATTGGGTCCGCGTCATCCGGACATCCAATTTTCTTTCTTCCAAGCTCATTCAACAGTATCTCATTTCATAAATTAAAAGGTAAAGAAAGAAAGAAAAAAGGATTCAGGAAATCTGATCAGCCAATCCCAAAAGCAAAACGATCTTTTTAAAAAAAGTCTATTTAAAAATGTCGATGAAGATTCTCAGTCATCCAGCTGGAATTGTCTGTAGGTTGAGTCATGGCAACTGGACCTTCCTTCCTTCCTTCCTCCTTCCTTCCTTCCTTCCTTCCTTCCTTCCTTCCTCCTTCCTTCCTTCCTTCTTCCTTCCTCCTTCCTTCCTTCCTTCCTCCTTCCTTCCTTCCTTCCTCCTTCCTTCCTTCCTTCCTATTTATGAATGCTCCCTTTCTCTTCTTTGTGGGGAAGATACATTTCTCACAGCAGAATCTCCCTGTGTTTCTTCTTTCAAGGGGAAGAGGAGGCAAGGCTGGTTTGGATGTGATGGAGATCTGACTAGGATGAACTGGCACCGTAAACTAAGACATCTCCAGGCAAGAGACTTGAACCAAGAGTACCTTGGTGGATGTCCCTAGGATCACACACTGTAGATCCGACGCTGCCCCTCTGCACTGTAAACTTGGCAGCAGATGTTCTCACTGGAGATCCGTCTGATCTGAAGGTAGGTCAGCTACCTAACAACCAAGTTCTCTATGCAGAGAGAAGCAGCAACTGATAATTTGAAGTTTCCCTGCCTGTGGATGGAAACATATCTGAAGAGGGCTGTTTTCTGAAAAGTACAGGGATGAGTTCTAGGAAGACCGACAGGCAGCCCTGACGTAGTTGCAGAGCCCTCATGTCCCTGGATCTTATCTCAAGCACCTTGTGAAGGACAGACGGGATGCTGAAGGTCCCATATTTGATCACTTAGTAAGAGCTCAGAAAAGCTTTCACTGCTTTTGCTGGAAAAACAACTGCCTGCCTGATCAGCATGAATCAAGAGAAATGTTAGCACAACATACTAACCCAGGGCAATCTTATCGTGGTTTACTGAATTAACCCAGTTGCCCGGGTTTGCACCACACATTGAATCACAAAGTACCTATACTGACTGGGTTCATACAACATAGCAAGCTGTAAGCTAGCTAAGTATATTTTAGCTTACCGTGTTGTGCAAACCCAACCAGTAAGGAGCTGGATGGAATAATAGTCCTGATTGTCCTGGATGAATTCTTTAATAATGCTGTACAAATTATAAACCACAAGGTTTATGCCAAATTTTCAGAGTTTTATCCTGGTCAGAAACAATCTGTTAAAGTGGGGAAAAGCCATGTTAGACCTGGTTCAGAAAAGAGGAACAACCATGGTTAATGGTCCAGAAACCAAGTATGAGTGTGAAAATCTGAAGGAACCATACTAGGCTTGAAGGATAGAAGTCTGGATTGTGGTGGGACACCTGAAAACATATCTTCAAATAACTGAAGGGCTGTTACACAGAAGAGGACAGATTTTCGGTCCCTGCTTAAGTTATAGGAAGGTAGATTTCAAATGAACTTTAGGGGAGACTTTGATGGTAACAGGAATTGGGCAACAACATACATTCTCAAAGGGATGGTGTTTTTCTTCAACCAAGGCCTTCAGCAGAGGCTTGGTAGGCATCTATTGGGGATATTCCAGCTGTGAATTTCCTGGTGGGAGTGTATTAGTGTATTAGTCAGCCTCCAAAGCAGTGTTTCTCAACCTTGGCAACTTGAAGATGTCTGGACTTCAACTCCCAGAATTCCCCAGCCAGCCATGCATCATATATAGCAACATCAATATTAGTTAGCATTATATATAGCAACATCAATATTAGTTAGCATTATATATAGCAACATCAATATTACTGGTATTTTACACAATAACATAAAATGATACAAGTCACTGCCCCCCAAAACACTTATAATCCAGATGTAGGGGTGGATTGGAAAAGAGGGAGAGAGAAAACGATGGATGAGTCTGAAACATCTTCTCTCATGGCTGTGTGGAGTAAATTAGCATGACTGCTTGCTAAAGAAGATTTTTGAGTTTGGAGCAAGTTCTGAACTATCCAGTACGTTTATCGAAGAGCTGATGCCACAAGTACCAGCAGCAAGCCAAGATTATGTCAAAGTGATGACCTATGTGCAGTGATGTCATGACGCAAACTCTGTCCTTACATACCTGTATCCCATGGACAGATGCAAGCATATCAGTCATGGGTTTTGTGTCCTGCCATGATGCACATTTCATCACTTGGCTTTGCCTCCCACCCCTACATCTGGTGTGGATGCTTATAAATGAGACCTAGAGTCTGGGTGATTATGCAAATTCTAGCCACAGTTGGAAAGTTGTGGAAGCCTGTTATGCACCCCTATCACTGCCTTTCCTCTTTCTGTCTCCTACCTTCAACTCTTGACTCAAGTCTCCATCTCTACCAGATTTTCTGTCTCACCCATTCATGGTACTTTATTTCTAACTGCTGCATCTCTCTCTGAATGCTGAAAGGCTCGATCAAAAGGTTGCAACTTCTACATCTTAGGGGAATCTCACTATTATTTCCAGAAGCATCAAATCCGTAAAATAGAGATGAACCTCTATTGGAGCTAAGAAGTTGGATGTGCGTGGAATGGAACTGCCTTTCTGAAACTTAAAATCTGGAAAAGGATACCCAGCCCAAAGCAATGCACCTTTCCTTGAAACAAGTTCTTCTTTGCCCAATCCAGTTTACACCGGAGGGAGGATGCAGGGAATCACAGCTTTACTTTGCTCCTGAATTTCCACATGGCTCAGATTCACGCATGAAAAATGCTACAGAAAAGCACCAACTATGTACAGTTGGCTTAGATCAGTGTTTCTCAACCTTAGCAACTCTAAGCTGGCTAGGGAATTCTGGGAGTTGAAGTCCAGACATCTTAGAGTTGCTAAGGTTGCAAAACACTGGCTTAGATGCTGCTTTATAGATCTGTGGGAATCATCCCTGATTTTATTTCAGTTGGAGACTAAAGGACAGGATTCAAAAAACCCCAACAACCACCAAACTTTCAAAAACTGTTTAAAAAGTAATCACCAATTTCCCAACTGTTTTCCTAAGGTGCCAACCTCAACAGGAAAGTGACTACTGTCCATTGAGTTGACCTGGTGGAGTGATGTAGCTTTGCTGCCTCTGATCACTGGGTTTAAAGGGGTGCCAGGAGAACTGGCACACTTGGTTGGCATGCTCTTGGTTCTCCTGCTGTGGTCCTCCCAATTGGTCACTGGTCACTATCCTCCATGGCCATTTCTTCGCCAGTTTCTATTTTTGAAAGCAACAAATCTTAGTGGCTTGCCAGCAAAAATGTGCTTGCATTTTATTTATTTGTTTGTTTGTTTGTTTGATTTCTATAGCTGCCCATCTCAGCGGCTATAGTCTAACCACAATGCAAACAGCATTGTGTGTAGCAGCACCCCTTCCTTCCTTCCTTCCTTCCTTCCTTCCTTCCTTCCTTCCTTCCTTCCTTCCTTCCTTCCTTCCTTCCTTCCTTCCTTCCTTCCTTCCTTCCTTCCTTCCACCTTTGCTATATGGTTGCCTTGAGAACTCTGTGATGTCCTTAATCCATCTCTTTTGTTGGTTTGTGTGCCTTTGAATTAGCCTTGACTCTTGGCAACTACCTGGACTAGTCCCTGCAGTTTCCTTGACAAGGTTTTTTGGAAGCGGTTTGCCATTGCTTCCTTCCTAGGGCTGAGAGAGAGTGACTGGCCCAAGGTCACCCAGCTGGCTTCATGCCTAAGGCTGGACTAGAACTCATGGCCTCCTGGTTTCTAGCCTGGTAGAATCACTTACACCAAACTGGCCCTCATCTCTTCTGTATTAGTTCAGAAACTACTCCACAAATTATGTTACCCAAGTTTAGCAAATGTTACAAAGCTGAGAGAAGTAGGCAAATATGCAACTGCCTATAAAGATTTTTAGCCTTTTTTCAAAGCTCTCTGCTTCAAAACAGGGGAACACTACATGAGAAGATGGAATTGCATAATAAATGGGTAAAGGTTCTTCAGTCACTGCAGACTGTACGAACTCACTTATGCTACTATATGTAATTAAAAAATGTTGACTTTGACCTTTAGTTCTCAGTGGTTCTGAACCAGGTAGGTTGCCCACCTATATATGCCAGTTTCTGGAAAAAGGTCTGGTTTAAATTTTTAATCCGCATCGCTATATCTGGGGGCCAAATCAGGGCTGCTTCACATGTCTTGAAGCCAGCCGCTCACCACCATCTTATTGATAGAATCCTGTAAAGGGCTACATTAATTTCCTGAAGTGTGTCAATCAGAATTAATTGAAATGGAAGTGGCTCTGCTCTTTTATTTTGGTTTGAATGTACGAACTGTACATTGCCCTGGTCCCTTTGGAGAGTATAAGACATTAATGCCTGTTGTAAATGAATTGGTTAATAAACAGCCTGAGCTCTGTTGCACTGCTACTGTAAGAAGCACGCTGAAATCTGCTTGGCATGATGGCATTTTATATGCACAGACTTAAACTAGGGAAATGTAAAATTCTTTGCCAGGGCCACGCCTCTACAATTCTAAAGGATTATTGCTTCAGTTTTCCCCAGTTCGTTCAGCCTGGAAACCCACCCCCTTTCTCAAGATGGCTTTACTTCTACTACACACAACTGGATCATCATAAATTAAAATAGGGAAACATAGGGGAAATATGGAAGAGGTGAATCAGAAGGTGCACTTCTTTTAAAATCTGAATGACTTAACAACTCTTCTAATCTCTTAACATATTTCATTTAGTCTTGGATTAAGAATTGGGCTTCGCAAAGAACAAAATGGGAGTGAGCAAGGAGTGACCAACAGTCAACAGATGATAGGATTTATATCACTTTGTGGAAGGCTGCTTTAGGAGAAGAGTAAGAAATAAAGATAAAGACAAACCATATTTTTTAAATGCAGTCTTCGTAGTACTGAAACGCAATCTAAACGCCACATTTTCTGGCCTGTGATGGGCTTCATACCTGCCCTTTCTTTGCAGTCCAAAAGCAGATGCAAACTAAGTAGCTACTACACTGGATCCAGCTTGGAGGATCACAAGTGATACAGGTGCAGTAGCTTTCCATTGGACCAGATCTCTCATGTGACCACTTCTGGTACAACTGTCACCAGAAAACCCAAGCTTGTATAAGGTTTTATTACCCTTTGACAACCGTGTGGGAACGAAATCTGCTACAAAGCAATGTGGCTGTGATGTTAATTACTACAGTATATTTAACCTCTTAAGGGAGGTTTAGGCCCTGTTGATGACTCAGAAATCACAGGACGCAGAATTTGGTTGTTTACTTCAGGCAAAATGCCACCTTTGCATGGGGGAAGGATGGCATGCTCTACGGAGATAAGTGCTAAGAGGCCGAGAAGACAAAATTAAAGGCTTCCTGTGGAATAAAGTAAATCAACTATTTTAAATCACTGCTCTGGAGGGACAGAAGTCTACTGCTCCCCACCTACCCCTGAACAAGCCTGGGAAACGCAGAGGACCTGGTGCAAAACCCAGGCCTAAGATGGAAAGGTGAATCTTCTCTTCGAGTCCAAGGTGGGAGGAGATCAGAGAAAAATATTCTGGACATGGCACATCAAGTCCAATAAGGTAACTGCTTTTTAACAAATATGTTCCATGCACATTTAACATAAAAGCAAGCTCAGGTTATTTATAGGGAAAAAGGACGTCTACCAATGACCTTGGATGGAGAAAGACGAGGGGGTATAAGGCCAAAGGGCAAGTTTAATTTCCGTGTTTCATCCTCTCCTTAAAAGACTGCAGCAATGATTACAGAATGCATATTTCAGCAGAGTGAGTTTTACGCTGCTGCAGAAGAAGCTGTGGCCTGCTTGAAACACTGCGTTTGGCCCTGGGTGGGTGTCTGATCATGAGCAAACTCTCTGCCCCTTAGCCTTCCCAAACCAAGGCATCTCTGGATGTGCTAGCGGAGGATAGGAGTTCTCATCCATCCAATGTTCTGACTGGAGAAACCTCTTACAGTCCATTTGTTTTCAGGGAGGGAGATCCCTGCGTGAGCCGGCACGCTGCCCCCCACCCCTAGGCGGTTTTCTGCCTGCAGAAATCCATTTGTTACCCTTTGCAAATTGCCTGCCTTGCATGGATCACCTTTACGCTGCCTGCAAAAGGGAGTGAGGGGTGGTGGAAGATATGAGTCATGCTGTCGCCTTCCATGCTGTACCTCTAAGAGCTGAATGCCCCCCACCGACCACCTGAGCTGTCCGTTCTTCCCCTCTCGCAGAACTATGAACTTCTGCATCCGTCCATTTCTACGCCTTCCCCCATGGACCGTTGCAGCGTTTTCCTCTCGGTGGGACTCACCTGAGAGAGGCCAGCTGGAGAAAGGGGCAGGGACGGTGCCCAGAAGCAGATCTTGGTGTGGTGACTCCTTAAAAAGCGGGGAGAGCATGCAACCCCACTGCAGTGCGTGCAGGGGGTGGGCAACAGCTCTCCGGCTCGGTCAGCGACCTGTCAACAGCCAAGGGAGACAGAGAAAAGGCGGGGATGAGAGACGCGTCTTCCGGCTGGCTGGGAGATGAAGGATGCTCTTCTTGGATTTCTCCCGGCCCTTCAGGTGTATCCTCCGCTCCCCCCACCCCCCCACAGGCGCATCCACAGCCAAAGGATCAACGTCTGCAGCTTGCAGAATCATCAGCTGCTCTGGTGTCCCCTTCCATGGTGCTCAGCTTTCAGGGCTTGGAGGAGAGGCGGCTGGGCTGAGCCCTTCTCGCTGTCTGGGGCCCACAGGGGTGGGGGGGGGGGAGGGCTGCTTCGCCTAGGCAGCTGCGTACTCGGCGGCTTGCGGTTTGCTCTGTTTCCTTCTTAAAGAGGCCGCCTTTAACAGGACCGGTTCAAGGGGGACCAAACTGGGCTGGATTTCCCACCCCTCCTTTGCCTTTAAATTGGTCCTGCTGCACACTTCCGTTCTCAGCCTTCCGTGGAGCAGTCCAGCGAGGGTGAAAGTGCTTTCCCATCAATTTTATTCATGGAAAAAGCTTGGTTTGGGTTGTTTCTGCAGGTCAGGAGACTGTGGTTAAAGGCACAAGAGCACTGAAACCACTTCCAAAAACCAATTCATTCCCCCCCCCCCCCCGTGAATGGCATCACTTCATTGGGCTTCCCATCTTTTTTTTTCTTTATGTTTTATTGTCATTTCTTTGATTGTGAGCCACCCAGAGTTATTGAGAGTTGGGCAGCATACAGGTTTAATAAATAATAATAATAATAATAATAATAATAATAATAATGCTTTACAGAATAACCATATTATGCCCAGCTCTTGGAATGTAAGGGGACACACACATGTGTTTCAGTTTGATAGACAAATATAACAAGAAATCGGAGGAACCCCCAGGGGTTACCACTCTCCGGATTCATAGCAGAGACTGTAATGCAGCGTCCAGAAACCATAGCACTCCCATGCATACATACAAGCAAAAGTGTGGATCTGGTATGTAGACGGCACTTTCGTCATAATAAAAAAGGAACAACTGGAGAAGACACATGAAACAATCAACAACGTCTTCAAAGGAATAAAATTCACAAGGGAAGAAGAAAACAACAACACACAGCCCTTCTTGGACATCCTCACCAGCAGAGGAAACGATGGCAAACTAGAAACACGAGTCCATCGAAAAACAACCCACGCCAGCCAAGTGCTCCATTACCCAAGTAACAACCCAACCTCCCACAAAAGGAGCTGTGTAAGAACATTATTCAGACGAGCACAAAGGCACTGCAGCAACCCGGAACCCCAGAAGAAGGAAACAGACCACCTATACAGCACCATCCAGCAAAATGGATACCCACGCAACTTTATCAAAGGTGCCTGGCCCCTCAACCCACCACAGCACAGCCAACACAAGCTATGGAAAGGATAACACTATCATCCATGAAAAATATCTCAGAAACAACCAACAGACTCTTACAGCCACACGGCATCACCGTAGCACACAAGCCCTCTAAAGCACCTTAAGCGAACCAAAAGACCCAGTAGCCCAAGATGCAAAAACAGGCGTCACCTGCAACAGGCAGTGTGAGGACCGTCACAGCCACTACGTGGGACAGACAGATGGGCAGAAGACAGCCGAGCGCATCCACAAACACCAACTGGCAGTCAGGAGACACGATGGAAACTCCTTAAGCTCACAACACATGGACGGCTCAACCGCAGTTTCAACCGGGAAACTGTGAGCATCTTAGCTGCTAGCATAAAGCCAAATCCAAGAACACCAGGGAATTCCTGGAAGCTGGGCATTCAGACAAACCAGCCATCTACAGACATTCAGGGATAAACTGCACTTACACACCATTCAAGAGAGAGAATAAAAAGCTAAGAAGGAAACAGAAAAAGAGCAGAACACATCCCCTCCGGCAGCCGACACCCAGAGAAGCAGGGATTGACACCAGGCAAACAATCAAACAGACAAACCATACCCCAGTCAAGGAACTACCAAGGAGGAAACCAACACTGGCAGGGCAAGCTGCTGGATATAAGGATGCAGCAAACCCCACCCTCCCTCGCACTGAGGATGTTCCCTAGTTGGGTAGTGAAACGTCTGCCAGCCAACAGCCCAGCCCGGAGAGCACCCGGGACTCCTCAGTTCCACCCTGAGCTACTGAGATTCTCTTCTATTGGAACATGTCTTTCAGCATGTGTTATGTAAGATCTGAGAATCTCCCTAACATATATATAGGAATATTAAAGTATTCTTCATAGTTTAAGGGCTACTACATCTGGGCTGCATAATTTTGGATAACCACTAGTTAGCAGCAAAGAGGTATATAAAACTCTTACTGCCATATAGGGGTGGTCAAGATTTCTGCAGTCCATGTACGACGGTCCTACCTACACAGCAAGAATTCTGGTTTAATACTATATAGTTTGTATATTTAATACTATATCCCTTTGGAATATCCTTCCCCCGGAAGTGAGACTGGCTCCCTCCCTCCTGGACTTTAGGAAACAGCTAAAGACCTGGTTCTGTAATTATGCCTGGGGCAGGAGGGAGAGTAGCCATTCTTGCGGATGGTTAGTTTCTTAGAAGGACCCTGCTCTGCTTGCAAATCATAAAGAACTTTCAGCCATCGAGGTTTTTGTTATATTTATTGTATTATGTATTATAGTGTTTTATAGTTTTATTTATGTTTTATTGTAAACCGCCCAGAGTCCTTTTTAGGAGATGGGCAGTGATAAATTTGATTAATAAATAATACATAAATATAGTTAAGCATGGTTTTGACTATGAAGTGCGCAGTTTGCCCCAGTCTCATAGAAATGAATGAGTTTAGGCATATGATCAGAATCCAATGGTGGTACATATGCATACATACCTGTACACAAACTCTCCTGACTTGACTTTTGCTTGAGCTTAACATTAAATGAACAAGGCTTTCTAGCATGGTAACTAGATTTGCCAGAGTAATGTAGCACAGGTAAGCAGCTGTTGTAGAAAGCTTTTTCTTTCAGCATTTGAAGACCATGTGGGCCTTGGAGATGATATCACCAAAGGAGGTTAGCTGAAATGTTGACCCTTCTTTTTTAGTAAATTGGTGCATTAAATCTGTCTGAGGTTATTTTATGGCTTATTTTTTATTTTAATCTTATTTGTTTTTAAAAAAGCAAAAATTTGGTCACTGAAAACGGCCAATTTGGTGGGGGTAAATCCAGAGGCTGCAGAAAAGGGGCAGAGGGATGATTAATGCTTTATTGCAACATACTTCTGCAGTGCAGTAAACAACCCAGATGAATTGGGATTGCAATGCTCAGAATTCTGGCCCAGCATCCCAAGCTGTTGATCATGCTGGCTGGGAATTCTGGGAGCTGTAGTCTAATATACCTGGAGATGCCAGGTTGCAGAAACAGACACCGCATAGCTCAGTTAAGAAGCTCAGGTTGCACTGAGTGCAAGAGGATCTAATCTACCATGTTGCAGATTACGCTTAACCATGTTTCTTTAAGTGGTTTATGCAGTTAATCCAGTAATCTGGTTTCATGATTTTAAAACTTTCAGTAAATAGAATGGTGCTTGGAAAAAAATGTATAGGATGTGCCTCGTACCCTGATTTAAAGATCGGTCAATTTACTGATTTATCCATTTATTATTTCTATATTCCTAGACCCATAGAAAGTTAAGAGTTAGAAGGGATCTTGAAAATGATCCAGTAAAACCCCCCTGCCCAGTCTAAGGATCCTTTCCTGTTAAAAGCTATTGAAGTGATACATAATTGTCAAAGCAGAGAGTCTCTTTAAAAATATAATAAACCATAGCAAAGGTAATGAAGGGGCCAAATTACAGAGGCCCATGATATCTTCTCTGAAGATGGAGATAGCTGGAGGAGACAGTCATAGCTTTAAAGAGAAGGCAACGCTGAGAGTAACATACAAAGCTTTTCCCTCTATGGGATGACCAAAAGATTTTTGCAAACTGATCCTTGTCCACAGGTTTTAATCAGTATTGCCCTGTAGAGGTGGACTGGGAGAAAGTTCCTCCTGATGGGGATACAAAAGATTATTTTCAGTCTTTCAACCCACACCTGATACTGAAAATGGACCCTCCTGAGAGTGTTAGCAAATGAGATATTTCAGAATGTACAGATTGGTCACAACTGATAATGGATTTAATAGGATTAGTATTAATTTTTAAATGATGCACTTCTTTTGACCAAGGACTAAGAGAATGTAAGGGAGAGGGGAACCCAGATTCATGCAAAAGCTGAATTTGATTCAATTTCTATTTTTTAAAAATTATTAAATTTACATTCAAATGAAGCATTCATTTATAAAATATCTACCTTGCTTTTCCCTGATAAATAGTCCCATTGCATTAAATAAGTATAGTTAATAATGATTTCTCCTTTGTATTACACATTTCTTCCCTTCTGCCACATTAAAAACCCAAAGCAATTTTTGGAGTGAATGCAGGCACCAATGGAGTTCCACTGTGCACCTCTGTTTTAAAAGACCCATTATTTGTGTTTCGGAGGATATTTTGGCCTCCATCTTTCCATCTCCATTTTCTGTCAAAAGCTTTCAGCAGAGTCATTTAATGCTTTGTTATAATTCAATGGAAGTTGTGTGAGTAGTGAGGTTGATGGGTAATAATTGGAAGTGATATTTCATAATGCAAGACGGGATGGGCAGAAGGTCAAATACATTTTATCTTGATATTTTTTAATGGAAGACAACAGCGAGATAATGAATTCTCTTAGAAGGACAGCTGGCAATTGTGTTTGAATCTCACATGCTGCTTCTTCTGATTAGTCCTGTCCCCTTCCCCCCAGAGCCAAGCAACTCATTTATTTTTTTACTCAAGTGAAAAACAGGTTTGGGTGCATGAATATAGTGCCAGAATAGAAACAGGAAACCCTGTTAAAGGGAAACATATAAAACAAAACACAATATTCCAGAAAATGTGTCCCAAAGAATTATTATTTCAATAATAAGCACCATGTTTAATTTTCTGAATCAGCTTTGCCTTTATGCAGTTTATGCCAGTGTAACAGGAAACATAATTTGATCCTTGTAATCAGCCTCCTTGCTGTATTCACAAAACCTGCCTAATCACAGCAGGTCAATAACTAGCAGATGCACTGCACAATACACGTAACTTAGCTAGTGTTAACCTTTCTCTATTTTTGTTTTTTTCTGGAGCTTAGCATGTTGTGTCAACCTATCCCATGAGCTTACTTTATATGCCAATATTTTCTTTGAACCCAGGCAACTTGTTAGCTCAGTAACTAGAGTAAGCATGTTGTGTGAACATAGTGACTAACTCCTATCCTAAGCATGTCATCTGAAAAATAATTCTCCTTTGAGTTTGGTGGGGCTTAATCCTCCAAAATTATAACTATTGCCCCCTTCAATCGGTTGTAAACTTACTCCAGCAGGTTTTAATTGAAAAAAGCATTATTATTATTAGTAGTAGCAGTAGTAGAGAAGAGCAATGGCAAATCTCGATAAAATAGTCAAGAGCAGAGACATCACACTGACAACAAAGGCCCGCATAGTTAAAGCAATGGTGTTCCCCGTAGTAACATGTGGCTGCGAGAGCTGGACCATAAGGAAGGCTGAGAGAAGGAAGATCGATGCTTTTGAACTGTGGTGTTGGAGGAAAATCCTGAGAGTGCCTTGGACTGCAAGAAGATCAAACCAGTCCATCCTCCAGGAAATACAGCCAGACTGCTCGCTTGAGGGAATGATATTAAAGGCAAAACTGAAATGCTTTGGCCACATAATGAGAAGACAGGACACCCTGGAGAAGATGCTGATGCTGGGGAGAGTGGAGGGCAAAAGGAAGAGGGGCCGACCAGGGGCAAGGTGGATGGATGATATTCTAGAGGTGACGGACTCGTCCCTGGGGGAGCTGGGAGTGTTGACGACCAACAGGAAGCTCTGGCGTGGGCTGGCCCATGAAGTCACGAAGAGTTGGAAGCGACTAAACGAATAAACAACAACAAAGTAGTAGTAGTATGATTCTGGATCTTGGAGAAGACTCCTGAGAATATTGTGGACAGGCAAGAAAACAAACTGATGGATCACCAAACAAATCAATCCAGAGTTCTCACTTGAGGCACAAATGCCCAGGCTCAAGTTATCCTACTGCAGGCACCTTATGCGAAGACCCAGCTCCCTAGAGAAGGCTCTGATGTTGGGAAAGGTGGAAGGAAAGAGAAGAAAAGGACATCCAGCAGCAAGGTGGATAGAGACAGTTACAGTGATGATAAGGGCACTGTTTCTTTCAAGTCTCACCAGAAAAGTCAGGGACAGATCGTCATGGAGAAAATCTATCTATGTGGTCGTTAGAAGTCTAAAATGACTTGATGGCACATAATCAATCAATCAAATATATTTAATTTATTGGCTGGACTTATGCCATTAATTGTTTGCTCTATTAAATATAATGCAGGAACAGTGTTCTCTTTTACCTGCATTTTGCTGAGTTAAAATGATAATGTTTCAGGAAGAGATTTTGGACTTCAACATCTGCTCTACTCTGTTTTATTCTGTCTAAATTTTACTGCAGCTAATTTTTAACTGAGCGGCCTTACCGTGCCAGACTTCCATGATTCAGTTTGTAGGCCACCTTCAACCGCAGAGGATATAATTAAAAATACATAAATGCTTAACTAGTATATCTATAGTGTTCTCAGTCTAGATTGTGCTGAATATAGCACAATAAACATCAGTTATATTTCCCAAGGGTAAGACCTCTTCAACACTGGCACAAATTGCCTTGGAAGGCAACTGACTCTGCTTCATCTTTTAAAGCAACTGGCCAACTAAGAACATAAGGAAAATGACGGTTTATGCGTTGTGTAAAGAAGGACACGATGCAGTCCTCTAATGTTTTGAGAGGGAGAAGACATTTGGTCTAGCCTTGTTTTCCATTCCCCTTAATCGTATTTCCTAAAAGTTGAAGAACAACAAATCAGAGAGCCCCAGAGTTGGAAGAGGCCATGTAGACCATGGACTCCAATCCCTATTCAGCACAGGAATCCAGCCTAAAGCATCCCAAGACAGGCGACTGTCTTGCCTCCCCTCGAACCCATCCAATGGAGGGGAACCTTACCACTTTACTGAGAATTGGTTCCACTCTTGAATTGCTATTATGATTAGGAAGTTTGCTCTCACCTTCAACGAGAACCTGTCTTCCTGCGACTTATATCCATCGTTCTGTGTCCTGCACAAGAGCGAACAGGACTTGACATTCTTCTGTCTGATATCTCCTTAAGTATTCGAGTTGCTTATTTATCCAATTTCTTTGGCCATCCAATTCACTCAAATGTGACTCTGCATTACCCAATATTAAAAAAAAAAATCCAAGTACAATCACATTGCAACAACAACAATTAACAGACATTTGGAACCCTCCGTGTGCACTAACCTCACAGTGCAGGTAAGGTGCGGTGCCAATGCTGTCTTCAGCCTCCTCTTCTGAAGACTAAACATTCCGAGATCCTTCAGTCTCTCTTCATAAGATCTCATTTCTGGTCCCCTGAGAATGCGGTCCCTAGAAGTGCTCTTAACTATTCCCATTGAACACTTCTCAGCTCTGCTTCTCCTCTTCCAGAACAAGCTCGTCCATGTGCTTCAGGACATGAGCACCTGCAGGCAATGCTCACAGGTGGCCATTGGCCTTGGGGGGAAATGGGCAGGGAAGGCCCCCTCACAGTTGGCTGCTACTCTGAAAAACAGCACTCTGCACCAGAACCTTTTGGTGCAGGTCCCAGGTTTTTTTGCTTTTACTGTACAAGCAAGTGACTTTTTCGTTTCCTATTCTTCAAGGCATAGCATCAGAACCCTATAACGTATTTAACGTGTGCCAACACTGATAGAATTATTAACAGGTTTTACAGTCACGTGGACGTGTGTGATGGAATGTGAGGGTGACCTTGGAGAACAGAGATGCTGCCTGGGGAACGATCAGATAAAAGGAAAGGGAGTCCGAGAGAGGGTGACGGTCTAAAGAAGAAACTTAGGAAAGACCCTAAGTTGACCACTCAAGTGATAAATAGGGAGAGAGGGTGATCTGGACTTTCAGACTTGCAAGGTTCTGTCAATGCAGCCTTACAATAAAGTAGAATTAGCTCATCTGGCCGTGTTTCCTGTCCCTGGTCTACCTGGGGGGTGGGGGGTGGGGGGCTGACAACAATCTTGCAGGTCCGAAAGTCCAAATCATCCACCCTTCCTATTTATCGCTTGAGTGGCCAGGGTGGGCCTTTCCTAAATTTCTTCTTTAGACTGTTACCCTCTTTCTGACTCCCTTTCCTTTTATCTGATCATTCCCCAGGCAGCATCTCTCGGCATCTGTTCTCCAAGGTTGCCCTCACATTCCATCACAACATGTTGAGCTTAGAAGACTGTTTTTACTATCTTCCCTCTGTGTTACTCTTCACTCATCTCCAATCTTGCAATGTGACTTTTCCAAAAGTGCCACCTGACTGCATGGACACACACACACACACGTCCAGCAGGAGCTTAATGGCTTTAGGAAAAAGGCTGTGTGGACAATCAGAGATAGGGAATCATAGGAGATGCTTAATTTTTCCCTTACCTGCCCCTTCTGTATTTAAAATTACATCTTCCCAAGTATATATCTCCAGTTCTAATTTGCTCATCTTAATTTTCTGATTTGTGCCACCTTCAACAGGATATGGACTCTCCCACTGTAATATCCAGAATATGGTCTTTTCTTCAAATATTCATCAACAGTTCCCTGTACCTAAAGAGTCACACTTGGAGATCTTAGCAGACTTTGTAGTACCTGATCATACAGGAGACCCTGCAAAAGAGAAAATATGATGTTTATTTATTTAATCAAATTTTATAAGCTGCCCAGAGTCATTATGGAGTTCGGTGACTTATAAGTTTAATAAAATAAATAAAATAAATTGTAATGTTATTTTGAAAATAGCATGATAGCCTATATATTCACCTGTAATTTCTAGTAGTTTGATTAAAAGTTTTATTCTATGCTTCTCTAATGTTTCCATTGCTAAATTCAGGGACAACCTTCTCTTCACTCTTTGCCAGTCCCCAAAGGTTTTCATCGCCTGCTTAGCAGTAATAATGTTCTACTCTTAAATGTTTTATTAGATGAGCTTCCTGTCTGATGGTCTCAGCCTCAGTCATGGTGTGAATTTTCCCCTGTACTATTCTCAGTTGTCACCATGCTGTTGTCATGGTCTTGAGGGAAAAAATAAAAATAATCAAATATTAGTGAATATGATTAATGAAGGATGAAATGAGCATATTAAGGACTGCTAGGTCAAATGTCTTGGCATATTAGCTCTATCACAATCCTGGCCAAAGTTCTACTTTCCACTGTAAGAGTTCTTCAATCTGTGTATCTTTCCAGCTCAGTTTTGTAGAATTCTGTGGGTCCACCAGCCACTACACCATGAATCTCTCTACTGTGGGCACGTATTGTCAGCTGTTATATTATCAGAAGCCTCCAAGCTGAATAACCCTCTCCTTTACTTAACTATGATCTTCCTCCAGCTATTACAGGAAGGGGACTAAACGCAGAATGTTTTGAGGCATTTTCTCAATTCTAATCGTATCAAATGGTTGTCATTGCAGTCTCCCAAGTCATCCAGTGAACCAGAGATTTATGAAAGTGGTCCCTAAATTCATGCTACTTCAGCACAAGAAGAATGCCTAAAAGGCTTGAGATTTACTATGATTAAGAATAAACTTATTTTATTATACCCCCACCCCCTGTTCATGACATCATCTTACTTTTTGTGCCCTGGGAAAATACATGCTATTACTTAATTTCTCATTGTTACTTTCAGTTAAAATATTCCTTTCATAGTTCTTTATTATTCAAATGTATAACCTCCCCCCCCCCCACCAGAGGAATTGCCGAAAGCATTTTGCAAAGTACAAAAACTGTAAAAACCATGAATGGTAATGAAAATATATCATTTATAAGCTCAAAGCCGCAGCAAGGGGACAAAAAGAACTCCTAAACAAAAAATAAAACCAAAATTAATACCAATTTTTTTAAAAACATCCAAAACAATGAATAAAATTAAGGAACAAAAGCTAATTTGTGGATGAATGTCTAGAATTGCTACCCAAAATGTTCGACATTGACATTTACTGTGTCTGAAGGCAACGGTAAATTCACAGGGAATATAACAGCTAATCAATGCCTTTTGGTGAAGAGAGGCCCTTACATAGCCAAGTTCCAAGCAGTTTAGGACATCAATTACAAACTATCTGATTGCCATGGCAGCTGCCAGATCTGGGCTGTAAAAATCTGGTTGACCACTAGAGGGCAGCGGAGAGATGCCAAATCCCTCTTTGCAGCCCAGATCCGGCAGCAGTAATAAAACAAACATCTGAGCTCAGCACCAGTGTTTCTGTCTCACATAAAGTAATTTGACACCCACAATCATCTTCTCTTTTGCAAGACTGCCATTTTTTTTTTCACCTTCACAAGTCACGGGGATCTTTTAAATGCCGTAGAGGAAAGGTGGCTTGGCATCCAGGAAGACTTGGGTGGATTTCAGTACTTCTGTGACTTGGCCTCCCCACGCATAGCTTCCTGTCCTGTTCAGACTTAGAGGCAGCCAGGCAGATTCAGTATCAAAAATACTCTTTATTAAATAACTGTTTACAATAAATAAGTTCTTAGAATCAAGAAGAACTGATTGCAAGTAAGCCCAACTGGGCAGCAACAAGGAAACTGGCAAGACTGCAGGAGCAGACAGCAGCAAGGCAGTGGAGCAGGACTCTCTCACGGAGACTGGAAGGCTGGAAAAAGCTGAAGTGCGAGAAGCTACTGAAGCCGAAGATGAAAGATTTTGAACTAGAACACCACTCAAATTAGGCTGGCACTGGAACACTGGACACTTCTGGGATCTAAGGATTGGGCTGGGCTGGACCCTGGCGGCTCCCCACCACCACCACCAGAAAGCAGGCTGCTGCATTCTGAATGCATTGCAGCTTCTGCATGGTCTTTAAAGGCTGCCTTGTGTAAATCCCATTGCAGTGGTCAATCTTCAGGGTGATGAGGGCATGGATAACTGTTGCTATGGCATCATGTTTCAGGAAGGGCCACAACTGATGTACCAGCTGAAACTGGGCAAAAGACCCCCTAGCTATGGACCCTAAGTGCCCATCTAGCGGTAGTCTTGAGTCTAAAATAATCCCAGATCATGGGCCTGCTCCTTCAGAGGAAGTATTTCTTCACCCAGAGTAATCACAGGAGCAGGCCCAGTGCTAGATGGCCTCTGAAGAAAGAGGCCCTTGTCTTGAAGGGATTGGCCTTGGCTGTTTCTTCCCATCTGCATTCTAACAGCCCCCAGATGCCATGTTAAGTATTTCTACCATATGTCTGGCCCAGCCTGTGGTAGCCATGTGAAGTTGGCTACCATTAGCATATTCCAAACTGATGGGATGACTACCCCCCCACCCCAGGCTTCAGGTAAAATAAGAGGAGGAAGAAAGATGAACTCTGTAGCACTCCAGAGGAGTGACCTCCTTGATGACTTCTCCTGTCCCTTTCCCACCAACTGGTATCACCCACTCAGGGAGAACCACTGCAGAATAGTACCTCCTGCTCCAAGTCCTTGCACACAGTGGACAAGGATGCCATGATCAACAGTGCTGAAGACCACCAAAAGATCAAGTAGAAAGGGATGGTCACACTTCTTGTATCCTGGTCCCATCACAGAGTGATCAGTGTGGATTTGGCTCTGTACCTGGGCCTGAGCACTGATTGGCAGAGGTGTTGATGATCCATTTCCAGCAGTTCAGGCAGGGACACCATGGTGCAGCAAGGGCGACGGTGGAAGAACAACAGGCCCAGCTTCTCCCTAGAACCCAACTTCAGAACTGTGCCAGTTATCTGCAGAGCTGTGCTTCTGGTACAGAGTTTGCTACATGACAGTTGCCACTCCCAACGGTACATTGGAAGAGGCCATTTGGGAGTGATCTTGTCAAGAGCTCTGGTCACCTCCTTGGTTCAGAGATCAACCAAACACTAGCCTGGATTGCCTACCAGGTGCTTGTGATATCCTCAAGCACCCTCTGGAATCCATCCAGATGTATCCAGTTGCCCAGGATGGATTATCCTAATTAGTCCCCCCACTTTGTGGAGGTCTTCATGAGCAATGAACCTCTGAGCAACCGTGGAGTGATCTGACCAGAACAAAGAAGTCACCATGTGTCCTTCAATTTCAGATCACCAATCAATTGCTCAGATACGGAGACGAAAACTAAAATATGGGCAACTTTGTGCACTGGGCCTGAGATTACCTGGACAATGCTGTCATTATCATGGTGGCTGTGAACTCCTGAAGTCTCCCTGAGTTGGGTTCCAATGCATGGAGGTTGAACTCCCTCAGCACCAAAAGCGATAAGCCTCCAGGTCAGGTAGCCAGTTGGCCAACAACACAGCATGAATCCTCACACTCACTTCTTGATCCACCTTCTTGTTCCCTTATTACTCTACCTCCCCTGCACCCCAACTGAGGCATAAAGGGGCTTAGACAACTCCCCGTTGTCTCACCCTGGGGTTGGCCAACCTCCATACTCCCCTGTGAGGTAGCATCCACTTCCAAGCTTCCAAGTCTATCAGTGTGCACAGAAGATAGCTTGCTTGCTTCTCTGCATTTCAGCCCACTCACCCACATCACCAAAACCAGCCAGAGGGAACTGGGCACTTGGTGCCTAGTGGCCTTGGCCTGACACTCAGAGTTGGGTGTTGCTAAGCTCCCTCCTTCTGCTATTTACTGGCCTCCAAAATGGCGTCTCTAGTTTGGAGTGTTGATCTAAGCAGGAAGATAGTCCCTCCGTCACCCTCCCTGAGTTGTTCTCCAACAGCCAGCTGGAATACGCGACTCTCCCATCATTCTCTTTCCAGTTCTCCCAATGTCCTACTGTGGAGTACTCTTCTCCACATTTAGCTGCATCAAGGCTGCACTCTAGATGACTCCACAATGGAGCCCCGCAAGGCGTATGGCCTGGGAATGGGCTCCCCAGTAATCTGAAAGGCTGGTCCAGGCCTTGGCGGCTTCCTTGTCTTAGTCTTCCTCAGTGGAGCCTCCCACGGTTCAGCTAACCCTGGGAGGGGTGCAAAGCCTGCGGATGTTTGGAACTGATCTGAAGCAGGAGGGCCCAGCGACTGCCCCTGCATTTGTACCATCAGCCCTGGAACTTTGCTTGGCCCAGAGGCCCTTGTCTCTGCTTTGACTTGTCCACACAGGTGTCACCTCCCAGGGGGCTTTCAAAGCCCAAGGTGGTGGCTGTCCAAAATGACAGAATATGCCACCATACCTGTGGTTTATTATGGGAAGCCTGGCAGATGACTGGAGAAACTACTGTATACCTGGACTCCTTATTTCCAGTTGCATCCTAATCCCAGTCACTCTGGGATTGCAGCTGGCAATTTTTTAAAACTCAAGACCTCAAAGCACAAATATAGGGGCATGGCGGCCCAGTTAGGATCAATCACCTCACAAGTTATGAATTCTGTGTAGTTTTTTTCTTTTTCTTTTTTTTTTGCGGGGTGTGTGTGTCTTTGCATCAATGTTGACTCCTCTTGCCTACCTAGATAAGTCCCTGCAATTTTCTTGGCACCATTTTTGGAAGTACAGTAGTCTGCCCAGGCCTTTGTCTTCCTAGGACTGAGAGAGGGGCGCTGGCCCAGGGTCACCCAGTTGACTTCTTGCCTAGAGCAGGACCAGAACTCCCGATTTCTAGCCTGACACCCTTAACCACTGCTTCCCTCCTCCCTCCCAAGACGCAGGGTGGAAATCACGTAAAACCTCATAATGGAGGCATGACATAATGTAACATTCCTATGTCTCCGCTCTGAGAGCTTAAGAGGTGGGCTGTATGTACAATTCTAAAGCAAGATTCTATATATCCCTTCCTGAAACATCACTGAGCATCGGAACCTGGATAGCTCCTACAGCTAACACACGGTATATAGTCACTGGAAGTTGACTTGCGTTACTAGAGCTCCCAGACAACTTGTATGTTCAGTTGTCAGACTAGCATCATCAGCATAGTGCAGGTTATTGATGTTTCTTCTCTCTCTCTCTCTCATCTATCTCACAACTCAATGTCCATTTTCAATAAACTTTGTTCTGAGTGCAGTTTACCACTTTGTTTCTCATTTTTAAAGATCTGTGAATGCCAGAGTGTTTTCCCAGTTACAATTCTGCATTTAAATATTGCAAAAAAAGTATTGATATAAGGTATGTACAGGCTATACCTGGAGGCTCATGAAGCTCACAAAAACAGCCAAGGTTTCTTCTGCAAAGTTGGGAAACCTCTGCTAGTTAGCACAGACTGCTAGTTAGTGCTGAGTTTTATGGGGCACATTTGGAATGATGAAATGTGCTGGGGTCAAAGGTGTTGCTTTAACAGGGCCTGTGAGCACCCATGCCAACAATGAGGCTGGCAATTTTATCTCACAGGGCTTATGGGACTCACTCCAGGCCAAAATGGGTATGATCAAAAACAAAGATGGCAAGGACCTAACAGAAGAAGAAGAGATCAAGAAAAGGTGGCAAGAATATACGGAAGACCTGTATAGGAAGGATAACAATATTGGGGATAGCGTTGACGGTGTGGTCAGTGAGCTAGAGCCAGACATCCTGAAGAGTGAGGTTGAGCGGGCCTTAAGAAGCATTGCTAATAACAAGGCAGCAGGAGATGACAGCATCCCAGCTGAACTGTTCAAAATCTTGCAAGATGATGCTGTCAAGGTAATGCATGCTATATGCCAGCAAATTTGGAAAACACAAGAATGGCCATCAGATTGGAAAAAATCAACTTATATCCCCATACCAAAAAAGGGAAACACTAAAGAATGTTCAAACTATCGAACAGTGGCACTCATTTCACATGCCAGTAAGGCAATGCTCAAGATCCTGCAAGGTAGACTTCAGCAATTCATGGAGCGAGAATTGCCAGACGTACAAGCTGGGTTTAGAAAAGGCAGAGGAACTAGAGACCAAATTGCCAATATCCGCTGGATAATGGAAAAAGCCAGGGAGTTTCAGAAAAACATCTATTTCTGTTTTATTGACTATTCTAAAGCCTTTGACTGTGTGGACCATAACAAATTGTGGCAAGTTCTTAGTGGTATGGGGATACCAAGTCATCTTGTCTGCCTCCTGAAGAATCTGTATAACGACCAAGTAGCAACAGTAAGAACAGACCACGGAACAACGGACTGGTTTAAGATTGGGAAAGGATTACGGCAGGGCTGTATACTCTCACCCTACCTATTCAGCCTGTACGCAGAACACATCATGCGACATTCTGGGCTTGAGGAATCCAAGGCTGGAGTTAAAATCTCTGGAAGAAACATTAACAATCTCAGATATGCAGATGATACCACTTTGATGGCTGAAAGTGAAGAGGAACTGAGGAGCCTTATGATGAAGGTGAAAGAAGAAAGTGCAAAAGCTGGTTTGCAGCTAAACCTCAAAAAAACCAAGATTATGGCAACCAGCTTGATTGATAACTGGCAAATAGAGGGAGAAAATGTAGAAGCAGTGAAAGACTTTGTATTCCTAGCTGCAAAGATTACTGCCGATGCTGACTGCAGTCAGGAAATCAGAAGACGCTTAATCCTTGGGAGAAGAGCAATGACAAATCTCGATAAAATAATTAAGAGCAGAGACATCACACTGACAACAAAGGTCTGCATAGTCAAAGCAATGGTGTTCCCTGTAGTAACATATGGCTGCGAGAGCTGGACCATAAGGAAGGCTGAGCGAAGGAAGATCGATGCTTTTGAACTGTGGTGTTGGAGGAAAATCCTGAGAGTGCCTTGGACTGCAAGAAGATCAAAACAGTCCATCCTCCAGGAAATAAAGCCAGACTGCTCACTTGAGGGAACGATATTCAAGGCAAAACTGAAATACTTTGGCCACATCATGAGAAGACAGGACACCCTGGAGAAGATGCTGATGCTGGGGAGAGTGGAGGGCAAAAGGAAGAGGGGCCGACCAAGGGCAAGATGGATGGATGATATTCTAGAGGTGACGGACTCGTCCCTGGGGGAGCTGGGGGTGTTGACGACCAACAGGAAGCTCTGGCGTGGGCTGGTCCATGAAGTCACGAAGAGTCGGAAGCGACTAAACGAATAAACAACAACATGGGACTCACAGGAGGCCTAGGAGCATCTTAGAAATTGAGGTACTGTTGAGTTACTTATACAGATAATGCTAGTTAAGATTTAATTAAGAGTAAGAGATTAAGCTATTATATACGCATTTATATCTGTGCTGGAGAAGGTCGGAAGTCACTTTCTGTTTATCTTTTCTTGCTATTCTTGCATTTTTTAGTTTTTCTTTTAGTTCTTTATTCAAGCTTTTCTGTACTTTGCATTTTAACTGTATTCCAAAACTTTAATAAAGTTCTTATTAAAAAAAAGAAATTTAGGTACTGCTGGAGACTGACACCTTGCTTCACACATGCCAGCTTCCTCTTAAAAATTGAAGAGAAAAAAGAAAGGGAAGCAAGGGGACTGCTGGATGCCAACAGAGCCTTCAGAGTTCAGTGGCACCATGGTGGGATATCCCTCAGGCAATACGGAGCTAACTGGACCATTAACGTCTTTCAGTTTGAAACAGCTTTCGGTGCTGCTAAACAGGATGGGTTAAACCTGGAAAGAAAAGTGTTATTTTCCTTTCACAGTCTCCTAAGAACTATATTCTAAGATGTTTCAGCAAAATGCTGCTGGAAAAAATAACCTCAGTTATCTTACATCTTTGAGCAACACACCCAAAATCTTAAGAGTGGTGGCGGTTTTCTGTAAGAATAGCTGGACTGAGGAGAGGGATCTTTGTTTTTCTTCTTTTAATTAACATTGGTGTATGTAGGCCAGCTACAAGGGCCCATTAAACCAGGCTATTCTGTTTTGTTTCAGTTTATTGGATTACCCCTGGAGTATTCTGTATTTTTTTTGCTAACATCTCAGAAGTTAAACAAGAATAAAAAAGGAATTCTATAGGGTAAGTTTGGTGTTACACGTTTATGCGCGCACACACACTAAGTGTTTCAGTTCAAGTCCCTTCTGTGGAATTTGTAGATGTTCCTTTTGGACATTTAATCTCAGAGTCAAACTTTTTATGTGGAGTCAAGTAAATCCAGATCTTGGGACCTTGATAATCGCAAATTACATATGAAAACAGGGCCAGTATGATCGGATTTTCAGACAGACCTTTCGATCTTTCTAACGCATAAGCTGTTCAACAGTGGAACAGATTGCCTTAGGATGTTACCGACTCTTCTTCCCCTGAAGTCTTTAAGCAGAGGCTGGACAAAATCTGCTGTAGTTGAAGCTTGAACTGCACATTCTATACTGACCAGATTAACCCTTTTAAAACACTATGGTTCTCTATGGTGTTTAAGAAATTTAATAAATTAAAAAAAAACCACATTACAGACCAAAGCTTTCAAGAATAAAATAACATACAATAAAACCCATAGTTAAAACTAGCACAGATAAATATTTTAAAACTATTCTATTTAAAAACCTTTCCACATTGTTTTACCATATCCTTACTCCCTCCAATGCTTTCTCCTGGCCAAGCTGACCTTCAGCACTGCAGCTCAGACAAGAAGAAAAGGGCCAGCCAGGAGGCTTAGACCACAAGGTGAATTCTACACAAGGGAGGATTTGGCATCCCACCTACACTATCTTTTGCTTGAGAAAGCAGAGCGGTGGGGACAGTGTCCATGCTGCACATCCACCCCTTCCAGTAAATGCCTGAAAGCAGGCAGTTATGTAAATAAGCATGAAGAACTGAAAATAAACAAAATTGTTTCTATTCCCCATGAAAACATAAGGAAACGAGTCGTCTATGTAACTTAATATTGGTCTCGAGCTTGATTGCTAGGTGGGCTAGTTATGTAACAGCACAGACTTATTAACTCAGAGAAGGGATGCTGAATTTTTCTAAAAGGCATTCGGTTTTCAACCTGAGCAACCTGTGCTTCAAGGGGGCCGTTCTCGGGCCTTCAGAGAGCATGAAACTTTGGGCCCACAGTCACAATAATGTCAGCATAGGGAGCGGCCTGGGCCACCTCAATCGCTTGTTGTTTCCTTAGAACAAGCAAGCTGTAGAACTTCGTTGCGACTTCTTTCTGGTTGTGGCTCCTACAGAGGGACAGAAAACTGAAAGACTTTGCTCCTTTCTGTTCAAAGTGCTGCAAAGGAGAACAAAAGAAACAAAGAACCAAGAAGGGTGTGTTATGAGATGAGGCTGATTTTATATCTGGACAGTGAGCAGCTTTATGACAGAGGCTGTGTTGTTTTGGCATTTTATATGGACCAATAATTGTTGATAGGAAATGGGATTGAGGGTCTAAGACAGAAGAACAAGCGTGCAGAATCAGAAAAAAGGCCCTATGTTGTCAAGCGTCCTGCTACAAGGGCCAACCCACTAGCTAAAATCCTCTTGTGTTGCTGCTTCCAGCAATTAGATTCTATGACTTCCTCTTCAACTTTCCTATATTCACCCCTTCCTACATAGAACACATTACCAAGATGCAATCACCTGTCACCCACATTCTGCAATACGTCTATTTGCAAGGACGGACTGCCTGATCACTTATTGCGGAAGGTTCTGCACTACTGCACTCCCAGATTTGGGCTATAAAGACTACTGTGACCTCTAGATGACCATAAGAATTACGATTTTTATGGAAGTCACTGCTGCCATCCAATGGCCATCCAGAGTTTTACAGCCTGTATCTGGTAGCCCTACAATAAAATCATAGAATGGCTCCTCCTCTCAAGCAAATCCCATAAAAAACAGTCTGGAACCATGGCCTGAAATGTTAGGTAAAGTGTTCAGTTAGAGAATTCCTGCCTAGCTCTTATTTCCCTCAAAGGTGTCTAAGGGGTTTGTACATGTCAAAATTGGCAAGATAGTGGACCCCTTTGGTATTTACCTCATAGCAATCTCTTACCAGACAAATGTGCAAAAATAAGGTACTAAATACAGACAGGAAGAGACTAGGCCAGTGCTTTTCAACCTTGGCAACTTGAAGACGTGTGGACTTCAACTCCCAGAATTCCCCAGCCAGCCATGCTGGCTGGAGAATTCTGGGAGTTGAAGTCCACACGTCTTCAAGTTGCCAAAGTTGAAAAGCACTGGACTAGACATTTATTTAATTTCCTTTTTCTGTGATCAAGTGGGAGGGGATTCTTGTGATTAATGGCCAGTCTGGGGGAGAAGACTGGTTAGAGTACCTTCTTTCCACTTTCTTGCTGCTCAGCTGGAACATGTGCATTAAGTAGCTTAAGGTGTTTCTTATATACTCTCTGCACTAATTGGCAGAAAAGGATTGCAAGTCAAATTCAACCTGCTTCATGGGGAACTGGAGGTGGAAACAGGTGGGGATGCCAAAATGCCCTTATTCTATCAGAGGCAATCAAGACACATGGATCATGTAAATATGGCGTTTATTATCATGGACCCTAAGCAGAAAGTTTTTTGCCGATAGGGAATGCTAGTGGAGTACTTAGCCTAGCCGCACTCGCATTTAACCACGGCTCAAACCAGGCCGCAACGTCTGCTGTGTCCCCATGAAAGTGCTGCCATCTTATCCCCAGTTCATAAGTGAAGAAAAGTTAAGTTGCCCGTCGCTGTACCAGTCCTCTTCCCCCTTATTCCGACACTGTCTAAATGAGGTGATTGGCAGTGACTGGGGGCAGAAGCAGGACAGGGGTTGGCAATGGGGATGTCAAAGCTCAGGCTGGTGTACTTTCTGCCAATCTGAAGATCCTTCCAACTGAATATGGGGGAAAGGACAGGGCAAGTCAGCTGGCATAAGGATAAACTGTCCCAACTCTCTCAGCCCTCTAGTTTTTCATTCAGAAAAAGCAGGATCAGGGCAAGGCACTAGCAGTTTAGGAATAAGGGCAGGCTAGTATTACAGCCTGGTAAAAAGGACTATTATAGTTAAAGACCTTAACGTGATACTGGATTATATTTCCAAAATACATATCAGTCATCTCATGAAGGGCTTAGGCTTGGGTCTGGGGCACAGCAAAGAGGATAATTTTACAGAAACTGAATGAGAAATTCCTTTTGCTTTCAAGGAACAGATTCAGGATATGAATCTGGTTTTGAAAAGTCTTTGTGCTCTAAGATGGGAAGATGAAGCAATATATTGTATATGGTCCAGATTTAATCATATGCTCACGCATTAAATTAATTTATACTGATACGTCCATGGCTATTATATGGATCTTTTCTCTCATTGTTTCTGCTCACTAGCCTTTCCCCACCTCACATTTAGTTTATTTTAATCGCCACAATATATTTAGGGTTCTTCCTTTACTCTATAACCACTGTGTTTTTTTTTTCTGTTGATGTTGCTTTCTATATTTTATTATTAAAAATAATGATTAAAAACGATGTATTTTTTAAATAAAGTTCTACAGCCTGTTAAAACTGGAGTTACCAGGCCATTTCAGTGATACTATAAATAACAGATGAAGAAAGGCTTTTTGTGTTAGGTAACATCTTACCCGGAAAGTATTTAACAGCTTTAGCATTCTCTTACTTCTTCTTTGTTCTTCGTTGTCCAAATTACTTGTCTGAGGTCCCTATATCACAGAACAAAACAACTACTTATTTGTAAAATTCACTTGAATGAAGATAAAAGGAAGCATAAAAAATAAAGAATAGCCATATTTCGTAAATGACTTCCCAAACTTTCTGACCACGTCTTCTGGTTACCACGCCCTCTAGGAAATTTTACTATGGACAATTGTTCAACGTAACTGATTTGACAAGCCAGACCACACAGCTAAATTTGCCATACCTTAATAACGTTGATTAAAAGTATCAGCATAACTGTACATATAAAATAGAAATATCAGAGACCTTATTTAATTAAATAAAAAAGGCTGAAATAGCTTACAACACATATATGAGCAAACAATAATGCAAAAAAAATCAAATTCAAATAAAAAAAAAAAATTATTTTATTATTCTACCGATATTACAAGCTGAGGGAAAAAACCTCATAAAACAAAGCATAAGAAACAGAAAAATCACAAAGAAAACATACCCAGAAAACATACTTTTCTGAAGAGCCTAACCGCCCCCTCCCAACACAAAGAGAGCCAATTTGGTCTAGTGGTGAAGGCTCCAGGCTAGAAACCAGGAGGCTGTGAGTTCTAGTCCCATCTTAGGCATGAAGGCTGGCTGGGTGACCTTGGGCCAGTCCCTCCCTCTCAGCCCAACCCACCTCACAGGATTGTTGTTGTGGGGAAAAGAGGAGGAGGAAGGAGTGTTAGACACATTCCCCGCCTTGAGTTATTTATAAAAATAATAAAGGCGGGATTAAAAAAAAAATCCAGAGGCTTGATGAACCTTTTGGTGAGGGCATTTCAATGGATCACTCCTCACAGATCTTTGCCAAATGTCAGCTGGCAGAGATACACAGAACAGGACTATAGCTGTTGCCCAAAATATAAGATAAAATACATTTGGAGAAAGGCAAGAGCTAAATACTATATTCCAATAGATCAATTCCAGTCAACCATCTGGCAGCATGTTTTCTAAAACTTACATTTCCTATAATTTTGACACAAACCCACATAAATGTCTGAATATTTTTTGATGGTGGACCCAAACAGACCCCTTTGCATTATCCTAGTGTAGGGATTAGTATAACACCGATGACTTTAATTGGGTCTGACTTCTCCAAAAAGTGGTGCCTGAGCTGACAAAACCTATCCCTATTGCCACTGATCATTTGAAAGTAATGCTAGTGCAAGAAGTGTGTTTAAGCCGCAAACTATTCTTTCAAGATAGGCTGTGCACCTAGATGACTTCCTACTGAACACCCCCTCTTGTCTTACTTGCATAAAGCTTTAATATGCTTTTCCCCACCCAGTCCCTCAGAACCATTTGGCCATAGCTCCTGTTTTCCACTGCCGGCCTAAGGTCTGCTAAGCATTGTTAATCAGAGTACAATAACGTCTCTCTCTTCCTTAACAAAAAAACAAGACCCAGTTATATAAAAGTTTCCTATCTAGATGAAAGACCTCTGAAACATGACTTTTTTTCATTCAGAAAAGAGGGGGTGAGTGGGTTAACCCTCCCGCTGGGTTCACTGTCCAGATTCAGATTCTCCCACAATTGCTACATGGTCCCTATTTGCCAGTGAAGTTTAGATTATTGTAAACATTACATTTTCCAAGACAACTTGTTCATTCCCTGATTCCTGTTGTACCGGGGATGGTAAAAAGTCATCAGACAAAGCAGACACTACGCCATCAGTTTCCTGGTATTAAAAGTAGAGGGAAAAATGGATGTGTGTCAGTTATGTTCTTTTCTGCTGATGTGTTTACTATTCAGCAGAAAATTAATTATTAAGATGGAGTATATATTTCTCTGCTGAATTTTATATTTCACAAAAAAGAAATAATAATACTGGAAAACATGGCATCCTACCCCATTTCATGAAATTCTGTGTTTCTGGCAATTCCTACTTAGAAACACCGAATACTGTGACCTCTTTTTTTCCCTAAGACCCCTCCTGCCCCCAAAAAGTCTCCTTCAGCATAATGATTAGAGCGTTGAACTGAAGCTATGAAAGCCCCATTCAACTGGATAGCTTATCACCTCACTGGGTAACTTTAGAACAAACTATTTTTTAACCCAACCACAGGAATGATGCCATGAAAAAATGAGGTGGGGGTGGAAGAACCGTATAACCATTCCTGGAGGTAAATCAGGATATAAATCACATTTGTTTTATATTTTTTATTTTATTTATTTATTGTTCAAATTTCATTACTACCCATCTCCCCCAAAAGAGGGACTCTTTTGGGGGAGATGGGTTTACAATAAAATCAAACTACGGCCATAAACGTTAAAATCTCATAAAAATCAAACACATCACAATTATAAAATGCAATAAATAAATATAAAATCCAAGAGGCTATAAAATTCCAAGCTAGTGGGAGTGTGTGTGTGTGTATTATTTACTACTCTATACAGTACTTGGGCAGTTGTGAATGAAATCATATAACCATGTAATATTTATGAACTGTTTTTCTACCAAATCAATATGTAGATTTTAACTGTGGCTCATCCTTGTTATAAATTTAATGTTGTAAGCCACCACGAGTGACACTTTGATACTGGAAGGGCTAGATATAGATACTTTAATAAGTAAATATAAATGACTGCTCCATTAAGTGACGGCACCTAGATGACCTTGGGTGATCTCTAAAAGCTAAGCAGGGAGGGATCTGGTTAGCATTTTTACAGATGACCAGGAATACCAAACTTGGAAAGTTTGGAAAGTCAAAAATACAAGCTGCCCACTCCTGTTCCAGATTGTGATGGAATTTCAGACATCTGTGTTGTTAAACATTTAATGTTTTAGGAAGTTTCTCTTGAAAAATACAAAACATTACAGTATGTACCATTCCAAATATTGTTGAACTACAATATTCGCTGTGACTCCCAGAATCCCTCATCACTGCATAGAGCAGCTGCACCTGTGGAAACTGTCACTTGTCAGCTTCGCAAGAGGCCCACCTTACCCATCTTGATGGGAATACACCCAGTGCCTAAACATATTAAAGCTATGGAGTCCTTGGTGCTCTCTGAGCCTTGTTGTTTTCTTGCAGACATTTCATTGCCAGACTAGGCAACCTCTTCAGTGCGAACTATTCAAGCTAAATTTGTTCTGAAAGTACTTACCATAGTTTTAAAAATTACATCATTATCCCTTTCGTTTCTGCTACCTTGCAACCCAGATTGTGTGTCTGGATAAATTGTGTCCTGCAGTATATTTAAACTTTCTGCTATTGGTAGTTCTATATTGATAACAAAAGAAATTAATAAAAGAAATTATAGTTCAATTCTTGTCTAATGTACTTATCAATTAATTGCCATTACCAATAAATGATCATTTGCATATAATCTCAGCTTATACTAATTGAGTACTGACTTTTCCAATGTGTCCAAATTGCAATTCACCGTATCCTAGTCAACCACTTACGATTTTTTTCCATGAAGCAATGAGCTACAACTTCTGAAGTCTTTATTCACATCCTCTTTACTAGGCAGAATAGGATTTAAAGCAAATGTATACATTTTCTTTAAAAAATGTAAAGAAAAATGTGAATGATTTAAACGTTAGGACTTGTACAATGTTACCCATAGGCTAGGTCCCTCTTTCTGTTGGTATCATTTCAAGATACTTTTCTTCCAACCTCTTTTTAAAAAGTTCTTCAGTCTTAAATTCCAAAGTTATCCTCAGTTGTAGTTTTATCTTCTTTAGGTAAACATGATCCTCACAGTCACTTTGGGATATTTTCTTCACAATGGCTTTGCAAATTTAATTACCTTTCTGTATTCTTTTAGATTCTCTTGAAACAGATCTAGACTGAAGAAAAGGTTGATGGAAGTGTTTCTATAGTTACGGACAATAAGTTGTCCAGATCTGCTTCTCCCAACATATCCCCCTTCTATAACGGAAACCGCTTCATTTCTGCCACGATTAAAAGAAGAAAGGAATCTCTACTGAATACCACCCCGTGAGCGCTGTCAAGGACGGGAGTTGTGAATTCTGGCCCCTTATTTTCAGCTGAAGATATTCAAAAGCAATTTATCTGAAAAAGGAAATCTGAAGGCCTGAACTTGTTTTTAAGTATTCTCCCTCTTTTTACCTAAAGAGCCAGAAAAGAGTGACAATAATTTAAAAACTGAAAACTCATGTTCTCATACCTGTCCCCCACCCTGGGGTTTAAATCAGTTAAATAATAATAATAATAATAATAATAATAATAATAATAATAATAATAGCGAGTTAACAGCAGCAAATTAACAACACATATTTCTGTAAGATAGAGTAATAAATTGTTCTAAGGGCAGTGGTAGGTTAAAGGTGTAATTTTGTCTTCTATCAGTACAGATTTTGCTCAGTGTTCAAACCTATTTTTCCTAATACAGCAGTTTTATTATGTCTTATAAATGTTGTCAACAATGGACATAATTCTTTGCATTAACATAATGATGCAACCCTTGCTATTTGAGGACCACCTTCTCTAGAGACATACTTTTTGGCTCTGGGACACCGCAATCAGTGTAGTACCACTCTTCATGTGTGGGGAAGCAGAGGTGGGAAAGCGGATGGAAACCTTATAATCCGTATCTCGACTAGGGAGATTCAGGTTCAAGTCCTGCTTCAATGACAGAGGTCACTGGATGATTCTGGACAAGACTTTCTCTCTCAGCCCAATCAACCTCACAGTTTCTTGTGGGTATAAAATTAGGAGCAACACTGGAAAACTACCTGAAGTTCTCAAACAAAAGGTAGGTAATAAATGATATTATACAATTAAACAGAAAAAGAAATCTCAAGTCCTGCCTTGGGCAGTTTGTTGTTTGCTTCTTTCTTCAATCTCTTGCTGCCGTTTTTTCCTTCCATTCTTGAGACATTTAGCAAACAGCTGTAAAAAACCACAAACTAACTCAAGCTTACATTGCTTAATCTTTTTGTTACTACAGAAAGCTTTCTATAGCTACTGAGCAGTGTTTAGTTCATAATTAGGTATGTTGTCTAGCTATGTAACTGTCAGATTATTTCACACCTCAGCCCTGACATAAACTGTAATCTGTTTTTTAGCCTTGCCAAGAAGCCCTTTCTTCCTCTACAAAGCAATCCCACTATTTGGCCAGATCAATTTAGAAACAGTTTACTCCAGAAATCTGTCAATTAGGTTTCATTATAGTTGCTACTAGATCAGCCTTTCTCAATTTTTTGACCCTGGAGGAACCCTTGAAATATTTTTCAGGCCTGGGGGAACCCCTGCACATTCAGGCTCAAATAAAGGCCAGAAGTTACAACATTATTATATTCGTTTCATGGGTAGGCCTGTATAGATACATTAACAGTGTCCTTAAACTAAAAATAAAGAACGAAACTTGCCTCTTTATGTCAAGTGGCCTGAATTTGAAATAATTTTTTAAATAAATTGTGATCTCCCAGGGAACCCCTAGGGACCTCTCGTGGAACCCGAGGGTGCCACGGGACCCTGGTTGAGAAACCCTGGACTAGACTATAAGCAATGACTGCACTGTAAAAAGGATGTGGAGTGCCAAGACTATACTAAAACAGGAAGGAAAAAAATATCCAATCATCTACAGTAATGGCATCTGAACATGACATCATTTGGAAAAAGGACTCTATTGAGTTGTATAGAGTACCACGCTCAGCCATGGAAATTCCCTGGGTGACTTTGGGCGAATCATTTTCTGTCATGCGCTGCCTACCTCTGAATAACATTCAGACGCTGGTTTGCAAAGCAGGTTCTGGTTTATTTCAGGTTAGGTACAACGTTGGTAGAAAAAAGCTGAGAGTGACAGGAGCGCGCCGGTGCGGGGTTTAAATACCCCGCGCCGGTCAGCGCCCCCTCGCTCACGGTCACGTCACCCCCCTTTGTCCCATGCGTTGCCCTGCCATTGGTTGAGGGTTTCCAGGATCGCCCATCCTCAGGTTTCCATTCTTCTGCTGATTGCTTTCAGCTGGGCGATCCCCGTTGTATTGTCGCTGATGGCTTGGGTGGCTCCGTGATTAGTTTAGCTATTGTCTGTTAGCCGTTAGTCGTTGTGGGTTGATGGCTACTTAACTTGTGCCCCTTCACTTATTTCCTTGTCATTGTCATGAGTGCCATTGCGCTGATGACTTTAGCTCAACGGCACTCATGACATACTGCCCCCTTTCCGAATAGTGTTCTCCCTCGGGTTTCTGGGTTTTCCCCGTGGAGCTGTCAAAGCGCCACATTTTTTTTTTTTTTTTTTTTTTCAAAGTTCCCGCCGGAGTAGTTGTCGCCCCTCCCTTTGCTCCTCCCTCTACCACGTGCCTTCCCAGGGTGTGTCCATGGTGCGCATGCTCGGGTTCTGACCTGGCGTGCGCATGCTCCAACCACACCCTGTTTGTTTGGCTCAGTTCGGCGAGGCGAGAGGCGTGGCTGGTCGGGTGCTGCTCAGCTCCAGGTAGGGCCCTTCTTTTCTTATTTAGAGTGCGTCGCCTTTGTTGTGTCTCCTGGGCGTTGCCCCCAGGTTGCCCTGTTGACTTGCTTGCCACTCCCCCGCGGCCGGGGGGGCGGGGGGAGGGTGCTGGCGATCGTTTGTCACCACCCCGTGGGCCCGGGGCGGGGGGAGTGAGTCCCGGGGGGGGGAAGGTCCACCCAAGTCGCGGGCTTGGGGGGGGCCCTTTCCCTTGGGGCACGGGAGGCGGGGGGGGGCCTGCGGGGGGGGGGTTGGATTTGCTGACCTTGGTTGCGGTTTGTCGGGGTATGCCCGGTGAAATGCTCTGGTCAGGTCAGGCGCGTTAACGTTGTGCGCCGCCACCCATTCCGGGTGGGGGAAGTGTTTCCACCTGACCAGATAGTGTAGAGTTCCTCGTTGCTTGCGGGAGTCGAGGATGTCCCTGATCTCGAAGTGGTGTTGCCCGTCGATCATTAGCGGTGCGGGCTGTGGCGTGCTTGGGTGCCATCGGGAGGTGGTTGCCGGTTTTAGGAGGCTGGTATGGAACACCGGGTGGAGTCTCCGGAGGTTGTGTGGCAGGTCCAGGCGTATTGCTACCGGGTTCACTATTTGCGTGACTCGGAACGGCCCGATGTACTTAGGCCCCAGTTTTTTCGAGGGTTGGGTTGACTTTAGGAACTTGGTGGAGAGATAGGCCATATCTCCCGCCTGGAACGGCGGTTGTTGGCGCCGGTGCTTGTCGGCCTGCTCTTTGTAAGCAGCCTGTGCCTCCTTTAGCGCCGCCGTGATTACTGGCCATGCTTCCGCGATCTTCCGTCCCCAGTCGCTGGCGTCCACCTGGGGTTCCGGGGGTTGAGGTAGCTCCGGTATGGGGACAAAGTCGCGCCCCGAGACTACTTCGAACGGGGTTTTCCCCGTGCTCGTGTGGACGGCGTTGTTGTATGCGACTTCGGCGAACGGGAGCAGTTCAGCCCAGTCGTCTTGGTGGTAGTTCGTATATGATCGTATAAATTGCTCTAAGGTGGCATTAAGAACCTCAGTGGCTCCGTCCGTCTGCGGATGCCAAGCCGTAGATAGGGCCTGTTGGGTCCCCGTCAGCTTCAGGAAGGCCCGCCAGAATTTGGAGGTGAACTGTGTGCCCCTGTCGGTCACCACACGTGCGGGACATCCGTGTAGCCTGTACACGTGGATGAGGAAGAGTTTGGCTAGTTGTTGTGAGGATGGGACCGACGTGCAGGGGATGAAGTGGGCCTGCTTTGAGAAGTAGTCCTTCACCACCCAAATGGCCGTTTTCTTCTGGCTGGGTGGGAGGTCCACTATAAAATCCATAGAGATTTCCTCCCATGGGCGGGAGGGTTCTGCCACTCGTTGCAATAGCCCCGCGGGTTTGCCTGGTGCCCGTTTGGCCCTAGCGCACGTTGGGCAGGACGCCACGTAGGTTTTTACGTCTCGCCTGAGCGCGGGCCACCAGAATTGGCGCCGTGTTAGGTGTAGGGTCTTGAGGAACCCAAAGTGTCCCGCTTGCTTGGCGTCGTGTGACCTATGCAAGATCGCCTGGCGTTGCGAGTCCGGGACGTAGATTCTGCCTTCCCCCCATGCCAGGTCTTGCGCCATCGTTACCTTGTCGGGGTTTGCCAGGAACCAGGGGTCGGTTTTGAGGGCGGCGGCGAGGTCCGTGCGCATTCCCCCTGGTAGTTGCGGTTGGCTTCTTTCCGTCGCCGGTTGTCCCGCCGTCGGCTGCGCCGTAGCGTCGAGTTGCCTCCGTGCGCCGCTTCGGGTGGTCACGGCCATTCCCAGTTGCGAGGCGGATAGGACCGTCCCAATGGTGTCTGGGGCGGGCTCTTCGTCTTGGGGCAGCCGGGAGAGGGCGTCGGCCAGGAAGTTCTTCTTGCCCGGCATGAACTTCAGCTGGAAATCAAAGCGGCTGAAGAATTGGGCCCATCGGACCTGTTTTGGGCTAAGGCGTCTAGGCGTTCGTAGGGCCTCGAGGTTCCGGTGGTCCGTCCAGACCTCGAATGGTTGGGTGGCTCCCTCGAGTAGGTGACGCCATGTCTCTAGTGCCGATTTCACCGCGAAGGCTTCTTTCTCCCAGACGTGCCATCGCCTCTCTGTCTCGGAGAACTTCCTTGACAGGTAGGCGCATGGTTTCAGGAGCCCCGTGGAGTCTTTTTGTAGCAGGATGGCTCCCAGGGAGAAGTCTGAGGCGTCGGCTTGGACCACGAACGGCCGTTCTGGGTCCGGGTGTGCGAGGATTGGCTCCGTCGTGAACAGCGCTTTCAGCTTGTCGAATGCGGTCTGGCACGCGGGAGTCCAATTCAGCACTGTGCCTGGGTTCTTGGCGCGTCGGGTGTCCCCCACCCCTTTGGTTTTGAGGAGGTCCGTTAAGGGGAGGGCTATCTCAGCGAACCCCCGGGCGAAGGACCTGTAGAAATTCGCGAATCCCAGGAAGCTCTGTAGTTGCCGTCTGTTGCGGGGCCGCTCCCAGTTTAGCACCGCTTCGACTTTTGCGGGGTCCATTTCGATGCCGTCCCCGGAGATTCGATACCCCAAATAGTCTAGGCGCTCTTTGTGAAACTCGCACTTTGTAGGCTTTGCGTAGAGCTGCGCCCTTCTGAGCTTGTCGAGGACTTGCCTGACTAAGGTTACGTGTTCCTCGTGTGTTTTTGTGTAAATGAGGACGTCGTCGATGTAGACCAGGACCCCTTTAAACAGATGTTCATGCAGTACCTCATTGATGAGCTGCATGAACACCCCAGGGGCCCCCGCGAGTCCGAAGGGCAGTACCTTGTACTGGAAGGCGCCTAGGGGGCAGTTAAACGCCGTCTTCCATTCGTCCCCCTCCCTGATTCGGATGCGATAGTACGCTTCGCGAAGGTCCAATTTGGAAAAGACTTTGCCCGTGGAGAGGTGGGCGAGCATGTCCTTTACCAGGGGTAAGGGGTATTTGTTGGACAGGGAAGCCGCGTTTAGGCCCCGGTAGTCGGTGCAGAGCCGTAGGGTCCCGTCTTTCTTCTCCCGGAATAAGACGGGGGCTCCGACCGGTGAGCATGCTGGCTCTATGAATCCCCTGTCTAGGTTTTTATCGATGAACTCCCGGAGGGTTGCCATCTCCTTCGGGGTCATCGAATAGATCTTTGGTCTAGGTAGGGGGACGTCGGGCAGTAGGTCGATCCGGCAATCCGTCTTGCGGTGGGGGGGTAGTTGGTCTGCCTCTGCCTCTCCGAAGACCTCGGAGAAGTCGGCGTATTGTTCTGGTAGGTCTGCTGTGGTAGCGGCGTTGTCTTGTGTGGTCGCCTCCGCTCGTCCTACCGTGGGGTTGCTTTTGCCAGCTGGTGCTGGTGCTCGATACTCGCCGTCGCCGAATGTGAAGGTGCGGGTCGCCCAGTTGATCCGCGGGTTGTTTTTCGCGAGCCATGGCATCCCCAGGACTGCAATGGGCCGTCCGATGGGCGTGACTACGAACGATGTGCGCTCGGTGTGAGTGCCCATTTGCAGGGTGACCGGCTCGGTTTGTAGCGTGGCTGGTTTCCCTCCCGCTGTAGAGCCGTCCAGCTGGTGGAATGCCAGCGGCGTGGGGAGGGGGAAGCAGCGGAGGTCGAGTTTGGCAACTAGGTCGGGGTGGATGAGGTTTTTTGAGCACCCCGAGTCCACTAGTGCCGCGGCCGTGGTGGCTCCGTTGCCGGCAGAGAGTTGGATTGCTGCCAATATTACGGAGCTTTTGTCGTTTCGTTGAGGTGGTCCGCGTTGCTGTCCCACCGCCTGCCTTGCCACGCGTCTCAGAGCAGGCGGGGAGCATTTCCCGCCGGCTGGTCGGGGTCGGTATTGTCCTCTTCCCCCCAGTACGCGTCCCAGCCCTCTTCCGGTGTCGCTGTGGCCACGGTCATTCGGCGGTGAGGGGGCGGCCCCGGGTTGGGTGGTTTGGGGCTAATTTTCGGGGCGGGCTTGGGCGCGCTGGTCGGCGGTCGGTTGGCGAAGCAATCCGCCGTCTTGTGCCCTAATTTGCCACACCTCCCGCAGGGCTCCCGGTTGAACCTCTTTTTTGGGTATATGGGGCCGGCCATCCCCCCGTGTGGTGCGGGTACCTTTTTCCCGACATAGTTTGTGTCTTCCGTGGTTGTCATAAGGAAGGTGCGGTGCGCGTGTTCGGCTCTCCCCGCGAGGTGGATCCACCCGTGTAACGTTTCTGGGTCGTCGCGGTAGAGGGCCCATTGGAGAACGTCGCGGTTGAGCCCCCTTTTGAAGATTTCCAGCAGGGTGGTCTCAGACCAGTCGCAGACCTTTCCCGCGAGGGCTTTGAACTCCAGGGCGTAGTCAGGGACCGTGCGTGTGCCCTGTTTAAGTCTCTGGAGTGCGCTTTTCGCCCGTACTTTAGCTAGGGGGTCTTCGAAGTAGTTTTTCATCTCTTTGATGAAAGCAGGGAAGGTGGCGAGGGCGGGGGAGCTGGACTCGTACAGTTGGACGTACCAGTCCGCCGCCCTGTCTTGGAGTTTGATCGCCACGGCGGCGATCTTGTCGGCCTCGGAGTCATAGGAGTGTCCGTGCCTCCCCATGAACTCCCTAGCGTTGGTGATGAAAAACGAGAGTTTTGAGGGGGTCCCATCGAAGAAGATGGGGAAGTCCTTTGGGGCCCGGGCGTTTTGTGCGGCCCCGCCTCTCGCTTCCTGGGGTGTGGTGTCGGCCGCCTGTGCCGTCTGCTGGCTCTCCGCTGGCCCGTGTGGGTTCGGTGCTTCGCTCGGGGTGTGGGCTTGTGCGGGGACGTCGTTGGGTGGCGTGGGGGGCATAAGCGCCTGGAGCATGGTCCGGAGTTCCGTCAGCTGAGCCCGCATGGCCGCGAGTTCAGCTCGTGCCTCCTCGTCCACAGCCCGCGCCGCCGCTGGGGCCGGTTCCGTTGGCGCGTCCTCGGGGGTGGGTTGCCGGTGGGGTTCATCGTCCCTCCGCCGCGGGTCCGCTTCCTCCTCCGTCTGATGGGTGTCTCCGTCGTCCTCCTCCGTGTTGAGCACCGTGGGGCTGTCGCTCCACGCCCGTTGCTGGGGTGCGATGTGGGGCGCGGGGTCCTCCGCTGGTTTCGGAAGTCGTGCTGCTCCCTCCCGCGGTCGGGTTGCCTCCGTCGCCATCTCCCCTTGGGGTTGGAGCTGAGGCTCGGGTCGGGTGGGGTGGGCGTCCATGGCTCCGGGAGTCCGCGGTGCCTCTGGCCTCGGTCGGTCCTCCTCTGTCTCTTGCCGCGCGGCTCGCCCTCCTTGCCCGCGCCGTTCCGGCCTCATCTTGCTGGTCTTCTCGCCGTCTACTCCTCCCTCGGCTCGTTGTCGTCCGGTGGGGCTCGGCGAGGCTGAGTTTATGACTCTCAGCTTTATGTCATGCGCTGCCTACCTCTGAATAACATTCAGACGCTGGTTTGCAAAGCAGGTTCTGGTTTATTTCAGGTTAGGTACAACGTTGGTAGAAAAAAGCTGAGAGTGACAGGAGCGCGCCGGTGCGGGGTTTAAATACCCCGCGCCGGTCAGCGCCCCCTCGCTCACGGTCACGTCACCCCCCTTTGTCCCATGCGTTGCCCTGCCATTGGTTGAGGGTTTCCAGGATCGCCCATCCTCAGGTTTCCATTCTTCTGCTGATTGCTTTCAGCTGGGCGATCCCCGTTGTATTGTCGCTGATGGCTTGGGTGGCTCCGTGATTGGTTTAGCTATTGTCTGTTAGCCGTTAGTCGTTGTGGGTTGATGGCTACTTAACTTGTGCCCCTTCACTTATTTCCTTGTCATTGTCATGAGTGCCATTGCGCTGATGACTTTAGCTCAACGGCACTCATGACATTTTCTCTTAGCTCAACCTACATCAGAGTGTTGTTTTGGGGGAAAACGAGAGAAGGGAGAGCCATATACTGCCCTGAGCTCCTGAATCTAACAGACGTATTTGATATGCACGAAGTTAAATCCAGTCTGAAAAGCCTGAAAAGTAGGCCACCTACCTGACATACAATGGAGTGGTCAGATTGTTGGCTGATTCACCATTACATTTACTGATGCATTCACATCTTATCAGGCCTTACGTGTTCTCCCAGCAAAGAAGAATCACCAGCCCTGATCATTAAAGAGTTACACTAACCATTGCCGTTATGCATTCATCAGTTTATTAGACATCAACTTCTTAGCAGAGACCCAATATTTGGCAGTACTTCAAGGATATAAGAACTTCGGTGTATAAGATTAAAGGCCTGTCATTTCCCCACAGTATCTAACTAGATGCCCAAGAAATCCCATAAGTAGCCCTTAAGAGTCCACTCTTGGTTTTGACTCCCAGTAACTGAAGAGCACCAGTTTAGTGTCGTGGTGAAGGCACCGGGCTGGAAACCGGGAGACTGTGCGTTCTAGTCTGGCCTTAGGCGCAAAGCCAGCTGGGTGACCTTGGGCCAGTCCCTCTCTCTCAGCCCAAGAGCCAATCAGGTGTGGTAGGAGAGTTCTAGTCCTGCCTCAGGCACGAAAGCCGGCTGGGTGACCTTGGGCCAGTCCCTCCCTCTCAGCCCTAGGGAGGAGGAGGCCAGGGCAAACCACTTCTGAAAACCCTTGCCAAGAAAACTGCAGGGACTAGTCCAGGCAGTCACTAGGAGTCAAAAACTGTTTTGAAGGCACAAAAGACAAAAACAACAACCCTCACATTTAACTCTGAAGTAGCAGCAGCTATCATTATTAGAACCACTTCACTTGGTTTTCACCTGCCTCTCACCCCCGATTTAAGTCTATGAAAGCATCTAGGACGGTGAAAGCTTACACACATCTAGTTTGTGTTATATAGCAAACATGAAATAGCACATAAGGCCATAAATGGTTACCCTCTGCAAATCTTCACTAAATAGAGGTTGGGTGGGTCTGCTCAGAAGTTTGTCTACACTACCCAATTCTTGTAAAATCATCAGCTTCCTTGTTGGAGGTGCAATATTCAATGTGGTCACTGTATCCTCGTAACTTATAAGCTGCTTTTGGATGGTAGCTTTGCTTAGCTGCTTCACTGCATCAACAAGTAACTTCCTTTTTCTTTTATTTCTTTGTTTCTTTACAAGAGCTAGATACAAGACACATTCACAAATTCCATGTTACACAGCAGCCAGGGAATGCTAGGCATATAATAATCACATCGTACTAACCCACAGCCATAGTTATTTTTGCAGTGCTAATAAAATTTCACTACTGTAAAAAACCCTCTATCTTACTACAGCGTTGATTATAATACGATAAATATAAATTGGTAAGGTGACGTCTGGTGGCATAATCTAGGTGGCTTCTAAATTGGTGGATCCTGAGGAAGCGGACACAATCCTCTGCTACTTGTAGATTAAAGCAGTCAGGGAGGGGACAGGGGATTGGATCCAGGCTGCACTCAATAGGGGGAAAAGGTGTTTACCTACCCCTCAAGAGGCCAGGTCTGCATCCAACAAAATTGGATAAGTACAGTCCTATCTTTAGCCTTCCCTTTTTGGTAAAGGTTATTGAAAAATTAATGGGGCTGCAGTTGCAGAGGGCCCTGGAGGGTATGGATTAGCTAGACCTGTGGCAGCCCGGGTTCAGATCTGGGCATGAAAGGTAAACCACACTGGTCCCTCTCATGGATGACCTGTGGCAGAGCATAAATGGAGGTGCTGAGACTATTCTTGTCTTCCTCACTCTTCCAGTGGCTTTCAGTACTGTCAACTAGAGTATCCTTTTGGGCTTCCTGCAAAGGTTGGGAATTGGGGGCATGGTGCTATAGTGTTCTGCTCCTACCTGAGTGGGCGAGTCCAGATGGTGGTATGTAAATTTAAATTAGTGTAGAAGAGTACATAGATGGCCTTGCAGGAGGAATTCAACAGCCATTACATAAACACCACCTTAGCTCCAAGGGAGGAGGGAATAAGAAAGAAACTCAAGATTGCTCTGCCTTGTATCTCTTTGGTATGAGGGGGCGGGTGTCATGTTCACTGTTTCAATGTATTTCAAACATCGTAACGTTTCACATGCTGTGGTGCTGATGCGCATTTCTGTTTGGGAGGGGGCTGCTGTGAGACCTTGTATCAAGCTCTGTATGTGAAATCAGTACAATGGAATGTGTTTGGGTTATGTGCTCTGCTCAAGGACTTTTCCCGCAGACCATCAGAAGCCGTTAGGAGCACCTGGGACTGTGAGCCTGGGAAGATTCTACGGGGGAAGGGATTTCGTTTGCACTGAGGGTTTTTAGTTTGAATTTGGTGTGCTTTCATCATTCTCAGCTTTCTCTGTGATCCTGCATGCTGTTCTTTAATAAATCAGATATCTTTGAATTCCTGCTTATGAGTCTGATGGTGTTTTAGAATAGGCACTCATTACACAGGGGGAGAGAATCTGTGTCAAGTTTTCAAGCTTCTGATATACCCTTTAACAATAAGGTAGAGTTCCAGTAAGTCTTGTGGTGTCTGTTTCCTGACCTGGCCTACTTTAAGGGCTGAAAATTGGAGAATTAGAGTTGGATTTATTATTGTAATTAATTATTATACTGATTTTGAACTGTGTTTTATATGTAAGTTCTGTAAACTGCCTAGAATTTGGTTTCAGGCAGTAAACAAATCCTGTGAATGAATGAATGAATGAATGAATGAATGAATGAATGAATAAATGTACTGTAATGAGAACAATCCGTTCTAGAATACAACGAATATAAGAGATGGCCATTTCCAATGAAAATATATAAAAAATTCCCTTCTCACCCCCGTGGGTGGTGTGTGTCTTCCTCAATCCCAGCTCCTCCACCAGAGGCCCGGGAGTCTGAGGGTCCTGCGCAGGATCTTGGCTGCTCCGAGCACGGCACTCTTCTGGCCAGAGAGCTCTGAGGTTGCTCCTGGGGTCTGTTGGAGCCCCTCTCCCAGCTTGGGAGTCACAGCCCCAAGTGCCCCTAGCACCCCTGGGACCCCTTTGGCCTTCACTTTCCACATCCTCTCTAGATCTTCCTTCAGGCCCTGGTCCTACTCTTTCTTCCTGATATTGCTGTCACTAGGCACCGCTAAATATATATTTTAAGAGATTTTTATGGCTGCCCAACTCACTCACAGTGACTCCGGGCGGCTTACAAAAATAAAACCCCAAATACAAAACCCACTACACCCCCACCCCCACTGAAATATTTCCACTGAAATGCTTTTTTTAGGATTTGTCATCAGTTCTATACTGTGTTTTTTTATTCAATAGAGAAATGACCAACCCTAACCTGAATCAAGAATAGGATCAAGAACAAAACCATCTTCCTCATTGGACAATAATGTTGTTTCATTAAGTTGGTGATTTCTTGTTTCATGTTTAGATATAGCCTGGTCTGAAAAACAATAGTTCAAAATCCACTTTAAAACTATATTTGAGTGTACTACATAATAAAATGTTAAGATAGACCTTATAAAAAGATAATGAACTCTGTTTACTAATTGCAATCTTATGCATGTCTCAGGCTCAGAAGTTGGTCCTGCTGAATTCAGACAATCATAGAATTAGGAACATCATTTAGGTCACTGAGTCCAACTCCTGCTCAGCACAGGAATTCAGTGGATCTCACCTTCAGGTTAAGCCTATATGGGACTTTATAACCTAAACATCTTGTAAAGGCATTTTCTTGATTCAGGTCTAAATGAATGGAATCTATTTTCTTATTTCTGTGTGGCTAAGAGCAGGTCCTTTTCCACAGCAGTGCCAACACTGTGGAGATCCCTTCTGGAAATTTGTGTCACTTCACATACAAATGTTGGGTCTTGAAACCTGAGTTATTTAAGTTGGTCTTCAATATTATTAAAATGTTGCCACCTAAAGTTTTTCAGATATTCCGTTGCTCTGTGTTTTGATTCTGGATTTCATCTGCTTTATTGTAAATCAGTTTTAAAGCCTTAGGATGTAAAAGTGGCTTACAGTATAAACAAACTTTTTGATAATAAATTTAACAGTTTTGTACTTTTGAAATATTTCAAAGGAAGTTTAAGAGAAAACCCTTGCATGAACCTGTTGAATTAGAACCAATCAAGAAATATGACTGTATCTATTTAGGGCTGAATTTAATTTTTCTTTGCTGACTACTACATCTTTTAATTAACTTTAATTACGTGTTCATAATGATGGTGCTTTAATTAATTACTGTTGACATAAATAGCCATTTTTCTTACTGTTAAGAAAAAATATTATATTATACAGAAATTGCCATAGAAAGGTGGGCTTTTTTGCTTTTCACTTATTCTGCTTTTATTTACTGTCATATTTTTTTCCTCATAGCAATTTATAAGTAAAAATAACAGCTTATACATATGAAGAAGCTGACTCTATGAGAGCTGATGCCATAATAAAATACATTTAACTTTAAAGTACAACAAACCACAGTGCTGTATTTGCAGTTACAAACTAACACAGCTATCTCTCTAGATGTTTAATTTCTGGAAGCATTAACCACACTAGTAAAACTCCTTAAACTAAGAAGAAAAATCAGAATGGGGTAAGGTAGCTACGAACTCACCCTTTCTATCATCAACTGGATCTTTTGGGGGTAAAGGAAGTTCCTCTTCCATGTCAAATATTGCAAGAAGGCCATTCTGGTCAGTTCCAAGAACATCATCTTAAGAAAATAAATATTATAGTATATAAAATAAAAAAATTATAGTCCAAATTTTATATACAGAAAAATGCAAAAGCTGTCTTCTTCTTCTTCTTCTTCCTAGCATTTTCCCGCTATTGCGGGGTCCGCTTTTTGGATCCTGAAACGCCACTTGCCCGACCGTCCACATCCTCAGGGCGCAGGCCCTCAATTTGCATGTCCTTATTGATGGTGTCTTGCCATCTCTGTTTTGGTTGCCTACGCGGTCGCCGGCCATCAATTTTAAGATGGTAAACTATTTTGGCGACAGTGGAAAATTCCGCTCTAAGGACTTGTCCATACCAACGAAGCCGTCTCTCTCTCTCTCTCTGTTTTTTTTTTTGCAGAAAAACGCAAAAGCTGTGCTAGAACTTAATGAAGTTACTATACATTTTGGCAAACTTTTGCATGTCTTTCCAATCATGGAAGTGATTAATAGGGGAAGTTCTATTTCTTAATAATAATAGTCATAATAATAATATGTATAATATACCAGATTCTCAGAATCTGTGGTGAAAGGTTTAGTAGAAAGAAAGTCTCTAGGTAAGCGATAGGTAGCCTGGGTTTTGTTCATACATACCGATCATATCTCTTGCAACTCCTTCATCTCCAAATCCATCACACTCTAATGCAGTTTTGTCTGAAGAACTGTGATCAGCCAAGAGACTATTGGAACTATTTATCAAACTGTCACTGCAAAAGCTACAGTGCCTTGGAATTTCAATTTCCTCATCTGTGAGAAAAATATATGAATAACTCAGCTACATTTGTACATCTTGGGCATAAATATAGAAAGATACTTCGTAGCTAGTTAAAATCAGTTGCTCATTAAAACTGAACTCAGAACACAACTAAATACAAACTACAAAAGGGATTCTAAACTTAAAAGGACACAAATATGTGAATTACAATTTCTTAAATTGAATCTATTACTCATTATATTTTGATTTATGAAGAAAAAAAGTTGCAACCTCACCAAAATTGTTGCCAGTGAGAAGGACATTCTGTCTATAATCTTCTGTCAATGTGATGTCCTCAGTTTTGCTCTGGTTCAGTGTAAAATGTTGAGCAACATTAATGGCACTATTAGGAAGGAGGAAAATGAACTGAAAAAACTATTATAGGAAGTATTACATAACTGGACCGTAACTTCCTAATTCAGAAAACATCTCCACACATCTATATTTTAATATATTTTGTCCTAATTAAACTACACTTTTGCCACCTTTCTCTTACCACACTGTAATGGGATTAAGAAATGTTTAGTAACACAGAAAGATTCAGTAACAAGGGCTGCTTGAGTTACTATTTTCATCTAACCCTAACCCAATAATATAGTTCAAGAATTAAAAACAGTAACCATGTATTGTATCAGTCTATCATTATCATAAAAATCATTAATCTTGACTTTTTAAAAGTTTAAGGAAGTTAGGAATCTTTACAAAATAGTGCTATGTGCTCTTCAGAACTACAGTGAATCTTGCCTATGTAAATGGACTGAAAACAGAGGACAAGTGATCCCCTACAATCCAGCTTTTTTTTTGTTTCGCCATTCAATCATGTCTGATCCTCAGCAACTGCCTGGACTAGTCCCTGCAGTTTTCTTGACAAGTTTTTTCAGAGGTGGTTTGCCACTGCCTCCTTCCTAGGGCTGAGAGAGGGTGACTGGCCCAAAGTCACCCAGCCGGCTTTCATGCCTGAGGTGGGACTAGAACTCACCGTCTCCTGGTTTCTAGCCCGTTGCCTATAACCTTTTGGAAAACACAGACTTCTGATGTCCAGAACCCTGAGAGGGACGGAAATTGTTTTAGAGGGATTTTATTGGAATTTTATTATATATTTATTCTTTTATATTGTAAACCGCCAGTCCCTCCGGTCGGAGGAGACGGGCAGTGACAAATCTGATAAATAAATAAATAAATCAGAGGAGGATACAAAATGGGACTGAGAAAAGCAGTATTAAAGTGACAGATGAACTATACACTCAATAGGACTGTGCATTTGCCTGGTAAGGAGAGACAGTAGTTCAAAGTCATAATTGTAGAAAGTGAAATTTATCATGGGGAAGGAACTGTAGGCAGTAGCAGAGGAGGAGGACTGTGATTGTATTCCTCTAAATTATGTGGAAACAGGCATGACTTCTACTGCAAGATTTGGTGTAATTCCTGTCCATGAGAAAATGCACATCAAGAGGGAATTCATCCCCTTCTCACATGTATGAGTTCCATTCTTAGCAATAAACGAACACTGGAAAATACTTACTTCATCTCTGGAAGTTGGGTGTCAAAATCATAAAACTCTTCAGGCAATGTGATGGCATCATAATTTGCTTCAGAATTTCCTTTTGGAAGGTCAACAAGTCCTAAAGAAAAATATGTAACATGGGATTAACTGTGGGATGATGTACTGTAGCTTTATATATTCTGCAAGATAAAAGTGCACAAGTATTTGAGGGCATCAAGCAAATACATAACAGTGTTTCAGTGATAGAAATAATATTCAACAGTTGTTGAAACAACATAAATTAGAATTTCCCCTGACTCATGCTAGATTGGCTTAAAAATAAACTGAGCCACTTTTCCAAACTTCTAAGCCACTCTGACTTCACACTCATGTCATCTATTCCAAACCCATAGGCTCATTATCCCTAATAAACTTCCACTTCCTGAATGGATTGCACTGCTGACAGCTTCTCTGTCTGTTTCCTGGGTAACTACAAGTTCTGTACGTGCCTATTCAGAAGCGGATTCCATTTAATTCAGTGTGATTTATTCCCAGATAAGGAGGTATACAGTACAGTATGACAGCACTCTTTACTCTTTATGAATTGAAGTAGAAATAATCCATATATTCCATTCATAGATCTGTTATTCCATCTCAATGCTGGGTTTTTTTTTCTAGTTAAGAATTACTGTCAAGTTTATTTCCCAGGACTTCTGCTTTATTGTCCCTAATTTTTTTACACTTTACAACTTTTCAAAATACAATTCCAAATCCATTTTCAGCTTTGAAGGTCATCAACCTTTTAGGCTTTTATTTACAGCTAAATTTCTCGAGATCCTGTGGATATCCAGCTTTTCAAACATATATCACTTATCCTGCCAATAATTATTATTCACATTTTAAAAATTTTTATCTAGTAATTATCAATTTTGAAACCAGGGTAGAAAATATTACTTGATTTGTCAATTGATTAATGTTACAATAAAAGTTACAATTTTTTTTTGCTGCTGGTGCAATTCTAGATGACAATTCAGAAATATGCCCCATTGTAGTCTTTGGAATGTATTCCTACTTTGGTTTTTAGAATTATAATCTCTTCGTGAAGTAATTTATGATAATATTTGAGACTGCCTTCCAAGTATCAACCCATGAATCCTGACTGTTGCACACCACTTCTTGTTTTGTGTTCAAAGATAAAAGCCCCTTCCTTATGCTATAATTAATAAGAAACTACTTATTAGTAAGTAGGGGAACCCTACCTGGTTGGAAGGTTGACTGCATTTTAAGTAGGGCTTCAGTGCAGTCTGTCAAAAGATACTTGGTTTTCCTGTGATAGATCCTGACCACTCCTAACAAAAGATGCCCTGAGGTTCGGAGAGCAATTTTAAACTTGGGGAGAAAAGTTGATATTAATAGGAAAAACAGTTAATATTAATGGGAAAGACCACAATAGAACTTAAGAATAATTCTTCTGGTTCTAATTTTTCTTGAAGACAGTGGCTGATGGTACACAAATGTGAAGAGAGGGCACTGCTTTCAGGAACCACTGGGTAAATTGCTCCATATGCATAGAGGTAAAGGGTAATTTAGACCACCCATCCTCCTGTTTAGTACAGGAACCCAATTTAACACATTCCCAGCAGTTGGCTGTCTAGTCTGTGTCTGGATATATCCAGTGAAAATATGCTCACCACCTCTCTGGATAATTGGTCCCACCACAGAACTGCTCTTATAGTTAGGTTTTTCTTGACATTAAGCCAGAATCTGCCTTGCTGTAACTTAAAAACATTGTTCTACATCTTACATACTGAGCTGATAGAGGCCTTGACTTTCTTTCGTGTAACAACCCTTTTGTTTTTGTTTTGCAAGACTAAACACATCCAGTTCCCTCAACATCTTGTTGTAGAACTTAGTTTCCAGTGCCCTGACCATTCTCATTGTCCTTTATTCTACTTATTTATGGATTCTTCTGAAAGCGTGGTGCATAAAACAGGACAGAGTGTTCAAGTGGAGTCTGAACAACGTTGAGTATAGTGGAACGACTGCTTCCCTTGATCTGGAAACTATACTGTATGTTTAATGGTGCATCCTAAAATTTCATTTGTCTTTTTAGCAGCCACCTTATGCTGCTGACTTACATTAAGTCTGAGAATGACTACAATTCCAAGATGCTTTTCACATGTGCTATTATCAAACCACCTATCCCCCTTTCCTATACCAGCACATATTTTTCCTAGGTGAAGAATTTTTTGGAATGGGAGACTTTACTGATAATCACCCATGTCCTTGTCACCTCATACCTAGATGACTGCAACCTGCTGTACAGGGGGCTGCCCTTGAAGTCCATTTTGAAGTTGCAGCTGGTTCAAAATCCAATGACCTGTGTGGTGATGGCCTTGGCTCCGTTTGCCCATATGACACCTTTACTGTAGAAGCTGCATCAGTTGCCAGTAAGCTTCTAGGTACAATTCAAGGTGCTGGTTATTTTGTTTAAAACCCATGTGGTGTCGGTTATCTCTAAGACCCCTGCTCTGGTTTGAATCTGAAAACTCCACGGGATCTATAAAGGGATGTCCAGTTATAATAACGCCTCCTAGGGAGTGTCCTGGGAGGGACTCAGTGATGGCTTGATAATGGAACCCTTCCTCTGGAACAGCCAAACTCCAAAGACAGGGATGGCCCCATTCCTCTTAGTATTTCAGAGGGCTGTTAAGACCTGCTTTTGAGGACAGAATGGATGTGTGATTCAGCTGTTCCGACACTGACAGAAGGCACCCATTAGACTGATAGTTAATTGTATTATTTCTGATGCGTTTTGTTCTTATTGATCCTGTTATACTGTGCTACTCATTGTTATTGTTGTTTTATGACTTACTATGTTTCAAATTTGAATATGGGAAAGTGAGAATTGTGAGCCGCATAAAAGCTCAGGTAAGCAAATAAACATATAAATATTGCATTTGTCTCTATCAAATTTATTTCTGTTATTTTCAGACCAGTTCTCTAACCCATGAATATCATTTTGAATTTTGTGTCTACATACTAACAGATATCTCATCCAGTTTCATGTCATCCACAAATTTGGTAAGCAATCCCTCCATTTTTTGAATTAAATAAAATGCAATGTGATACCTTTCCCCTAGTTTAATATAGTCCATTGATCCCTCACTCTAGCTTGCTAAAGATGCACTGATATGCACACTTTGAACATGGTTTTCAAGTCAGCTGTGAATTCATTAGCAACATGCCACCCCACCCCCCTTAACTAACTTGCTAATCAGAATATTTTGAATACTTTGACAAATATGTTGCTGAAGACAACATGAATTATGTGTGTAGTAACCTCACAACTGAAGAAGGAAATTACCTGTTAAATAAATAATAGTCTGACAATCCTGCATTGTTTTCACGTCTTCAAATAATCTTCTTAGGTATGTCAGATAGGTATGAGGTTGCACTTTCCCTCCAAATATCCTAAAAAAACAGAACTTTTCCCCACTTGTTGTTGTTCATTTGTAGTGAGCCACCATATGGATGTTTATGGGGTGAAAATGAGGTATGTATGCAAGCAAAAATAAACTATTAAATATACAATCTCATATGTATTGCCATCTAAGAAAATGTCAAATGGATTTTTCTAAAAGTTAAAAACATAGCCATCCTTATACCATCATTACACAAGGATGGGTTCTGCCTCTGGAATAAATGTAGGCTTTGCAGCATTCCAAGTTTCTCCCCAATTCAAGGAAACAAAAGGTACAATCACCTGTATATGCTGGGTAAAAAGAGGCGACATATTTTTTGCTGCATTTTATGAGAGTCTTACCTTAGGGGAGAGTATCTTTTCAACAGTAGCCTCTAAATTGCATTCAAATATATGGGCCTTTGTGACTTTCTTATCCCAGTGAGCAGCCAACCATATCTTGGACAAAGGCCCGCGCTTATTCATAAGCAGCTGCATGTAGAACATTTTGCCAGAATTGTGTTCCTTAACTTGGCAAGCTAGAGGGAAGAAAATATTTTAAATGTTGAATACATCATTTTTGTCTATTTTCAAAGCTAGAAGAAAAAAAATGCCAACCTTAATTTAAAATAAGTGATTTGCAAAAAAGGGAAAAACCTTTAATTTAGGTTTCCACGTTTTCATGCTTGCAAGTTGTTTTAAACAAGTGCATTGCTTGTATACAAAATCTAGGTAACTGCTTAAATTACTATTGGCTGTATATATTGTGATGAATTTATCTTCTTGTAACATTTATCTACTGAAACAGTTTCCAAATCAAACAAACTAATAACATCATTACATAATTAATTTTGGTGAAGTGAATATATTGAAACAATGAGTTTGTGTTGTTTTCCATGCTTCTGTTGCAAAAACAAGAAAATTGTTTTCTCAAAAAACTTTATTCTGTTTGAAAGATATAATTCCAATTTTATTCATGTGGAAGTAAGCATAATGAATATCAAGAGGAACTACTATAACCAAACATATTAGGCTGTGCAAGCATCTGTTTTTAGAAACCACAAAGAAAGTGCACACAAGAAATGAAACACAAGACAGGACTTCTGGGTAGGCATGGCAGACTAAACCCACCTCCACGGAGAGTGGAGATGATGACCATGGCAAAGGTCAAAGAACCAGCAAGCAGACCAGCTCTTTGGATCCTCTCTGGACAAGGAGAGGATGGGAGACTGCCCACTTGCACTCCAGACAGCTGCTCCTTGCAAGGAGACCACAGGACAGCAGTCTCCCATGGGTCTGAGTGCTGGGAGATGAAGGGATCAGCCGTCACACTCACCACTGCAGCGGAGCTTTTTTAAAGGACACTGAGTTTGCTAACCTTACTTTCTAATCATTTTTGGAAATCACTTATTTACTATTCTATGGCTATTAGAGAGCTTCAGAAGGACAAGTTTGAAAAGCCACCTGGTGAGTTTACCTTCCTTCTTGAACAAAAGAAAAATAAACCATAAGTTTAAGAATTTATAGAACTGAAAATTAATTTTCACTCTTGTTTTTAAAACTCAGTAAAATTACATTACAAATTCTGGCCAATTTGGGCCCACCCATACTTTTGACTGCCTTTTGGCCAGCCGCCTGTCTGCTGCTGCCAGCTGCCCCCACCGCCTGGCCCGGCCCACCACTGCACACCCACTGCACTGCCCGCCACTACTATACCGGCCAGGACCTTCTTTTGTGGCGGTGCAGCCAGGGCCTTCTTTCATGCACTGGGCTTTTTGCGAATGGAGGTCCCGGCTGGCATGCAAGTGAAGCCCCGGCTGCACCGGCATGAAAGAAGGCAGGCAGGGCCAGGCAGTAGGCACAGCTGGCAGTAGTGGGTAGGCGTGTGTGTCAGAGCAGGGAAGCCCAGGGAAGGAGAGTGCAGTGTGATGAGCAGGAAGGGGAGGACTTACCAGAGCAACTTGCTATCTTCCCTGCTGGCTTCCCCATTGATTTTGCTTGTGGGAAGCCAGGAGGGAAGGTCACAAATGGCGATCATGTGACCGCAGGATGCTGCTGCAACCATCCTAAGTGCAAGCTGGTGTCATGCGCTGCCTACCTCTGAATAACATTCAGACGCTGGTTTGCAAAGCAGGTTCTGGTTTATTTCAGGTTAGGTACAACGTTGGTAGAAAAAAGCTGAGAGTGACAGGAGCGCGCCGGTGCGGGGTTTAAATACCCCGCGCCGGTCAGCGCCCCCTCGCTCACGGTCACGTCACCCCCCTTTGTCCCATGCGTTGCCCTGCCATTGGTTGAGGGTTTCCAGGATCGCCCATCCTCAGGTTTCCATTCTTCTGCTGATTGCTTTCAGCTGGGCGATCCCCGTTGTATTGTCGCTGATGGCTTGGGTGGCTCCGTGATTAGTTTAGCTATTGTTTGTTAGCCGTTAGTCGTTGTGGGTTGATGGCTACTTAACTTGTGCCCCTTCACTTATTTCCTTGTCATTGTCATGAGTGCCATTGCGCTGATGACTTTAGCTCAACGGCACTCATGACATACTGCCCCCTTTCCGAATAGTGTTCTCCCTCGGGTTTCTGGGTTTTCCCCGTGGAGCTGTCAAAACGCCACATTTTTTTTTTATTTTTTTATTTTTTTATTTTTTTTCAAAGTTCCCGCCGGAGTAGTTGTCGCCCCTCCCTTTGCTCCTCCCTCTACCACGTGCCTTCCCAGGGTGTGTCCATGGTGCGCATGCTCGGGTTCTGACCTGGCGTGCGCATGCTCCAACCACACCCTGTTTGTTTGGCTCAGTTCGGCGAGGCGAGAGGCGTGGCTGGTCGGGTGCTGCTCAGCTCCAGGTAGGGCCCTTCTTTTCTTATTTAGAGTGCGTCGCCTTTGTTGTGTCTCCTGGGCGTTGCCCCCAGGTTGCCCTGTTGACTTGCTTGCCACTCCCCCGCGGCCGGGGGGCGGGGGGAGGGTGCTGGCGATCGTTTGTCACCACCCCGTGGGCCCGGGGTGGGGGGAGTGAGTCCCGGGGGGGGGAAGGTCCACCCAAGTCGCGGGCTTGGGGGGGGCCCTTTCCCTTGGGGCACGGGAGGCGGGGGGGGGCCTGCGGGGGGGGGGTTGGATTTGCTGACCTTGGTTGCGGTTTGTCGGGGTATGCCCGGTGAAATGCTCTGGTCAGGTCAGGCGCGTTAACGTTGTGCGCCGCCACCCATTCCGGGTGGGGGAAGTGTTTCCACCTGACCAGATAGTGTAGAGTTCCTCGTTGCTTGCGGGAGTCGAGGATGTCCCTGATCTCGAAGTGGTGTTGCCCGTCGATCATTAGCGGTGCGGGCTGTGGCGTGCTTGGGTGCCATCGGGAGGTGGTTGCCGGTTTTAGGAGGCTGGTATGGAACACCGGGTGGAGTCTCCGGAGGTTGTGTGGCAGGTCCAGGCGTATTGCTACCGGGTTCACTATTTGCGTGACTCGGAACGGCCCGATGTACTTAGGCCCCAGTTTTTTCGAGGGTTGGGTTGACTTTAGGAACTTGGTGGAGAGATAGGCCATATCTCCCGCCTGGAACGGCGGTTGTTGGCGCCGGTGCTTGTCGGCCTGCTCTTTGTAAGCAGCCTGTGCCTCCTTTAGCGCCGCCGTGATTACTGGCCATGCTTCCGCGATCTTCCGTCCCCAGTCGCTGGCGTCCACCTGGGGTTCCGGGGGTTGAGGTAGCTCCGGTATGGGGACAAAGTCGCGCCCCGAGACTACTTCGAACGGGGTTTTCCCCGTGCTCGTGTGGACGGCGTTGTTGTATGCGACTTCGGCGAACGGGAGCAGTTCAGCCCAGTCGTCTTGGTGGTAGTTCGTATATGATCGTATAAATTGCTCTAAGGTGGCATTAAGAACCTCAGTGGCTCCGTCCGTCTGCGGATGCCAAGCCGTAGATAGGGCCTGTTGGGTCCCCGTCAGCTTCAGGAAGGCCCGCCAGAATTTGGAGGTGAACTGTGTGCCCCTGTCGGTCACCACACGTGCGGGACATCCGTGTAGCCTGTACACGTGGATGAGGAAGAGTTTGGCTAGTTGTTGTGAGGATGGGACCGACGTGCAGGGGATGAAGTGGGCCTGCTTTGAGAAGTAGTCCTTCACCACCCAAATGGCCGTTTTCTTCTGGCTGGGTGGGAGGTCCACTATAAAATCCATAGAGATTTCCTCCCATGGGCGGGAGGGTTCTGCCACTCGTTGCAATAGCCCCGCGGGTTTGCCTGGTGCCCGTTTGGCCCTAGCGCACGTTGGGCAGGACGCCACGTAGGTTTTTACGTCTCGCCTGAGCGCGGGCCACCAGAATTGGCGCCGTGTTAGGTGTAGGGTCTTGAGGAACCCAAAGTGTCCCGCTTGCTTGGCGTCGTGTGACCTATGCAAGATCGCCTGGCGTTGCGAGTCCGGGACGTAGATTCTGCCTTCCCCCCATGCCAGGTCTTGCGCCATCGTTACCTTGTCGGGGTTTGCCAGGAACCAGGGGTCGGTTTTGAGGGCGGCGGCGAGGTCCGTGCGCATTCCCCCTGGTAGTTGCGGTTGGCTTCTTTCCGTCGCCGGTTGTCCCGCCGTCGGCTGCGCCGTAGCGTCGAGTTGCCTCCGTGCACCGCTTCGGGTGGTCACGGCCATTCCCAGTTGCGAGGCGGATAGGACCGTCCCAATGGTGTCTGGGGCGGGCTCTTCGTCTTGGGGCAGCCGGGAGAGGGCGTCGGCCAGGAAGTTCTTCTTGCCCGGCATGAACTTCAGCTGGAAATCAAAGCGGCTGAAGAATTGGGCCCATCGGACCTGTTTTGGGCTAAGGTGTCTAGGCGTTCGTAGGGCCTCGAGGTTCCGGTGGTCCGTCCAGACCTCGAATGGTTGGGTGGCTCCCTCGAGTAGGTGACGCCATGTCTCTAGTGCCGATTTCACCGCGAAGGCTTCTTTCTCCCAGACGTGCCATCGCCTCTCTGTCTCGGAGAACTTCCTTGACAGGTAGGCGCATGGTTTCAGGAGCCCCGTGGAGTCTTTTTGTAGCAGGATGGCTCCCAGGGAGAAGTCTGAGGCGTCGGCTTGGACCACGAACGGCCGTTCTGGGTCCGGGTGTGCGAGGATTGGCTCCGTCGTGAACAGCGCTTTCAGCTTGTCGAATGCGGTCTGGCACGCGGGAGTCCAATTCAGCACTGTGCCTGGGTTCTTGGCGCGTCGGGTGTCCCCCACCCCTTTGGTTTTGAGGAGGTCCGTTAAGGGGAGGGCTATCTCAGCGAACCCCCGGGCGAAGGACCTGTAGAAATTCGCGAATCCCAGGAAGCTCTGTAGTTGCCGTCTGTTGCGGGGCCGCTCCCAGTTTAGCACCGCTTCGACTTTTGCGGGGTCCATTTCGATGCCGTCCCCGGAGATTCGATACCCCAAATAGTCTAGGCGCTCTTTGTGAAACTCGCACTTTGTAGGCTTTGCGTAGAGCTGCGCCCTTCTGAGCTTGTCGAGGACTTGCCTGACTAAGGTTACGTGTTCCTCGTGTGTTTTTGTGTAAATGAGGACGTCGTCGATGTAGACCAGGACCCCTTTAAACAGATGTTCATGCAGTACCTCATTGATGAGCTGCATGAACACCCCAGGGGCCCCCGCGAGTCCGAAGGGCAGTACCTTGTACTGGAAGGCGCCTAGGGGGCAGTTAAACGCCGTCTTCCATTCGTCCCCCTCCCTGATTCGGATGCGATAGTACGCTTCGCGAAGGTCCAATTTGGAAAAGACTTTGCCCGTGGAGAGGTGGGCGAGCATGTCCTTTACCAGGGGTAAGGGGTATTTGTTGGACAGGGAAGCCGCGTTTAGGCCCCGGTAGTCGGTGCAGAGCCGTAGGGTCCCGTCTTTCTTCTCCCGGAATAAGACGGGGGCTCCGACCGGTGAGCATGCTGGCTCTATGAATCCCCTGTCTAGGTTTTTATCGATGAACTCCCGGAGGGTTGCCATCTCCTTCGGGGTCATCGAATAGATCTTTGGTCTAGGTAGGGGGACGTCGGGCAGTAGGTCGATCCGGCAATCCGTCTTGCGGTGGGGGGGTAGTTGGTCTGCCTCTGCCTCTCCGAAGACCTCGGAGAAGTCGGCGTATTGTTCTGGTAGGTCTGCTGTGGTAGCGGCGTTGTCTTGTGTGGTCGCCTCCGCTCGTCCTACCGTGGGGTTGCTTTTGCCAGCTGGTGCTGGTGCTCGATACTCGCCGTCGCCGAATGTGAAGGTGCGGGTCGCCCAGTTGATCCGCGGGTTGTTTTTCGCGAGCCATGGCATCCCCAGGACTGCAATGGGCCGTCCGATGGGCGTGACTACGAACGATGTGCGCTCGGTGTGAGTGCCCATTTGCAGGGTGACCGGCTCGGTTTGTAGCGTGGCTGGTTTCCCTCCCGCTGTAGAGCCGTCCAGCTGGTGGAATGCCAGCGGCGTGGGGAGGGGGAAGCAGCGGAGGTCGAGTTTGGCAACTAGGTCGGGGTGGATGAGGTTTTTTGAGCACCCCGAGTCCACTAGTGCCGCGGCCGTGGTGGCTCCGTTGCCGGCAGAGAGTTGGATTGCTGCCAATATTACGGAGCTTTTGTCGTTTCGTTGAGGTGGTCCGCGTTGCTGTCCCACCGCCTGCCTTGCCACGCGTCTCAGAGCAGGCGGGGAGCATTTCCCGCCGGCTGGTCGGGGTCGGTATTGTCCTCTTCCCCCCAGTACGCGTCCCAGCCCTCTTCCGGTGTCGCTGTGGCCACGGTCATTCGGCGGTGAGGGGGCGGCCCCGGGTTGGGTGGTTTGGGGCTAATTTTCGGGGCGGGCTTGGGCGCGCTGGTCGGCGGTCGGTTGGCGAAGCAATCCGCCGTCTTGTGCCCTAATTTGCCACACCTCCCGCAGGGCTCCCGGTTGAACCTCTTTTTTGGGTATATGGGGCCGGCCATCCCCCCGTGTGGTGCGGGTACCTTTTTCCCGACATAGTTTGTGTCTTCCGTGGTTGTCATAAGGAAGGTGCGGTGCGCGTGTTCGGCTCTCCCCGCGAGGTGGATCCACCCGTGTAACGTTTCTGGGTCGTCGCGGTAGAGGGCCCATTGGAGAACGTCGCGGTTGAGCCCCCTTTTGAAGATTTCCAGCAGGGTGGTCTCAGACCAGTCGCAGACCTTTCCCGCGAGGGCTTTGAACTCCAGGGCGTAGTCAGGGACCGTGCGTGTGCCCTGTTTAAGTCTCTGGAGTGCGCTTTTCGCCCGTACTTTAGCTAGGGGGTCTTCGAAGTAGTTTTTCATCTCTTTGATGAAAGCAGGGAAGGTGGCGAGGGCGGGGGAGCTGGACTCGTACAGTTGGACGTACCAGTCCGCCGCCCTGTCTTGGAGTTTGATCGCCACGGCGGCGATCTTGTCGGCCTCGGAGTCATAGGAGTGTCCGTGCCTCCCCATGAACTCCCTAGCGTTGGTGATGAAAAACGAGAGTTTTGAGGGGGTCCCATCGAAGAAGATGGGGAAGTCCTTTGGGGCCCGGGCGTTTTGTGCGGCCCCACCTCTCGCTTCCTGGGGTGTGGTGTCGGCCGCCTGTGCCGTCTGCTGGCTCTCCGCTGGCCCGTGTGGGTTCGGTGCTTCGCTCGGGGTGTGGGCTTGTGCGGGGACGTCGTTGGGTGGCGTGGGGGGCATAAGCGCCTGGAGCATGGTCCGGAGTTCCGTCAGCTGAGCCCGCATGGCCGCGAGTTCAGCTCGTGCCTCCTCGTCCACAGCCCGCGCCGCCGCTGGGGCCGGTTCCGTTGGCGCGTCCTCGGGGGTGGGTTGCCGGTGGGGTTCATCGTCCCTCCGCCGCGGGTCCGCTTCCTCCTCCGTCTGATGGGTGTCTCCGTCGTCCTCCTCCGTGTTGAGCACCGTGGGGCTGTCGCTCCACGCCCGTTGCTGGGGTGCGATGTGGGGCGCGGGGTCCTCCGCTGGTTTCGGAAGTCGTGCTGCTCCCTCCCGCGGTCAGGTTGCCTCCGTCGCCATCTCCCCTTGGGGTTGGAGCTGAGGCTCGGGTCGGGTGGGGTGGGCGTCCCTGGCTCCGGGAGTCCGCGGTGCCTCTGGCCTCGGTCGGTCCTCCTCTGTCTCTTGCCGTGCGGCTCGCCCTCCTTGCCCGCGCCGTTCCGGCCTCATCTTGCTGGTCTTCTCGCCGTCTACTCCTCCCTCGGCTCGTTGTCGTCCGGTGGGGCTCGGCGAGGCTGAGTTTATGACTCTCAGCTTTATGTCATGCGCTGCCTACCTCTGAATAACATTCAGACGCTGGTTTGCAAAGCAGGTTCTGGTTTATTTCAGGTTAGGTACAACGTTGGTAGAAAAAAGCTGAGAGTGACAGGAGCGCGCCGGTGCGGGGTTTAAATACCCCGCGCCGGTCAGCGCCCCCTCGCTCACGGTCACGTCACCCCCCTTTGTCCCATGCGTTGCCCTGCCATTGGTTGAGGGTTTCCAGGATCGCCCATCCTCAGGTTTCCATTCTTCTGCTGATTGCTTTCAGCTGGGCGATCCCCGTTGTATTGTCGCTGATGGCTTGGGTGGCTCCGTGATTAGTTTAGCTATTGTTTGTTAGCCGTTAGTCGTTGTGGGTTGATGGCTACTTAACTTGTGCCCCTTCACTTATTTCCTTGTCATTGTCATGAGTGCCATTGCGCTGATGACTTTAGCTCAACGGCACTCATGACAGCTGGTTGCCAAATGCTCGAACTGTGATCACGTGACCATGGGGACCCTGCAACAGCTAGAACTTCGAGGACTGGTCGTATTACTCATTCAGCACTGTCACAACTTTGAACAGTCACTGAATGAGTGGTTGGTAAGTGAGGACTACCTGTACTGAAATAGACAGATAGGCAAAATTCTATTAAGAATAAAGGACAAGCTAAGCAATTCAGATAATCATACTTACAATATGTATTAATTACAACTAATCTTCAAATGTCAAAAATTCTGGCTGCTGTCCCTTCTACCTGTCAGAAAATGGAAAAAAGAATGCTGATTTAGTCAAAGGCTAAACTGAGTAAGAATAAAGGGTAGAAATGAACTGTAACTGAAGAGTAACATTGGTAACATATGTTGAGGTTCCACCAAGTCATAGGGTCTATGAATCCCTATTTGAGATCTCTCTGCCTATGACAAACCTTACCCAATCCTCACAACCAGAAAGTGATACAAAATGCACTTCAAACCTCATCTATCACTTCCTAGCATCACAACGGCCAGCCTTTTTAGATCCTTGAAAGTCCAGAAGTTTCTAGTCTATATGTGATGGCGCTGCCAACTGCTTTATTGAAAAATTCAGCAGCCTTGTTTATTTTTGAAGCTCCAGACTGTGGCTTGGATTAAGAATACTTGGCATCAGATCTGGCTATTTATTATATAAAGTTCAATTTCTTCAGCCATCTGCTCATTCATGACTCTGTATGTATATGTATGTATACTTACACTTTTTAAAAAATACATTGTTTCCTTCCGTAGACACAAGTCAGTTTATGGTCAACCAAGAAATACATAAATTTAGGGGTTTTACGTTTATATTTTGTAACTTACTTTGTGATTGCCAATATCTCACCCCAAACTGGTAGACGCCCTCTGCCAAAAATTTCATGTTGGTGTTAAACAGAGAAGACTGAATGTTGTGGCACCCCCTGTTGAAGCAACCATTGGCCTGGCTATCCCCTCTTTCATGGACACCAACTGGACTTATTTATTTATCAAACTTCTCCACTGCCCAACTCGTATATGACTCTGGGTGGTTTACAAATAATAAAAATAACGTATCACTAAAAAGATACAATATACTCTCCACTGCTCAGAGTCATTGTATATGAGTTGGGCAGTGGAGAAGTTTGATAAATAAATAAATAAAATTGTCTACTTAAGGAAAAGAATGATTGCAAAAGAGTGTATTCAACCCCCATCCCTTGTAGGTGATGCACAAAGATACCATGGTTGATGGTTTCAAACATCACCAAGAGAGCTAATAGGACCAGGAACACTCCCTCCCTCCAGATCCCAACAAAAGTTCTACCACAACTTCCAATACTGTTTCCAACCCAGGCACTGAATCTGGGTCTTCCTGGGGCCATTCCAACCCCTTCAATGCAATAAGCTTTGAGTTGTGGGCTGCAAACATCCGGATGGTCCTGAGATGTCACCAGAGGTGCCAAAAATGATGATCATGGTACCACAGTGGGGATAGGCCATATAAATTTGACAATAAATAAATAAATAGGAATTTTCAGAGAAATTGGGTTTACAGCTGCCTTTGATCACAGTAATATTGAATGACACTGATTTAAAATAACTGCTGTTTTAAAATGCTTATTTTAACAATGTGTGGGCAGGGGATGGTTGTGCGATTTGTTCTAGAGCTTGTGTTTTAAAATTCTGTATTTCACCCTTTTGATGGGTTTGCCTCAGTTCTTTCCAATATGGGAGAGGAGTTAGAAATTGCTCAAATACCTTGTAATTTGTTTGTGGAGAGAAGGAAGAAAGAAAAAAAATCAGGCTCACACTTTAAACACTTCGCATCAGTTTTTCTCTTCCTTGGTAAATTTATTATATTATTTTGGGGTGGGTGGCGGCAATGGTCCATTCCTCCACACGGTGCCACTGGAAACTGCCCCCCATTAGGGGTGGGGCCGAGCTGAACATGGACCCCAACATCAGGCCATGGCGACAGGTCAGTCGGTATTTTAGTCGCAACAAATGGACTGAAACAACTACTAGGGCATTCCCTGCAGGTGATGCATGCTGGCCCTGCCCAACCAATGCGAGAAGTGGACAAGGGCCACCGGTTCAGAAGCAATACCATTTAAAGAAGCTAGCTCAAAGGAAACAGATACCAGTGCGAATTGCTACAATTAACATTGGAACTCTGACCGGATGCAGCTGCGAACTAGCGGAAGATTTGAAGCGCTGTTGTATCAACGTGGCATGCCTTCAAGAGACCAGATGGCAGGATCAGAAATCCAAGGACATTGGAGAGGGTTACAAGCTGATTTATCAGGGTACGTCCAGTAACAACGGTGTTGCCCTTGTCATGAGTAAGGACTTATGCACCTGCGTGCCTGAGGTCCTCCGAACGCCTCATGTCCGTCATTATTGACACTCCTGCCCGGCTCCAGGTGTTTTCTGCCTACGCTCCACAAACAGGACTTGACGAAGATACCAAGGATCAATTTTGGAATGAATTACAGGCTAGAATCTCTGCCTGCCCTGAAGATCTGTTACTACTTTGTGGTGACTTAAATGGACATGTGGGAAGCGCCCGGAACAGATACCAGTGTCATGGGAATCAAGGCTATGGAAGCCGCAATGAAGACAGATTATGAATCCTTGATTTCGCCGAAGCAAATAATTTTGTAATCTGCAATACATTTTTAAAGAAATGTTTAAACCACCTTATCACCTATACCAGTGGCAGAAATAGTAGTCAGATTGATCATATTCTTCTGAAAAGGTGTGATTTTCCTGTTGTATCCAACATGAAGGTTATTCCCTCTGACCTTCTTGCCCCACAACATAGGTTACTTGTCACAGATTTAAAAATGACATGCCATAAGCGAATGAGTGGCAACACGGGTCCTGAGAAGATCAAATGGTGGAAGTTACGGAACCTTAAAGAAGAGATGATCAGGAAAATCACATTTCCACCTATTAATACCACCTGGGTCAAAATGCGATACAAGAACACTAGTAGCCTTGTGCGATGCTCAGCTGGCCTCTCTGACAGTTTTCCAGTGACGGTTGGAGTACACCAAGGCTTCGTGCTGTCGCTGCTCCTATTTATATTAGTCATGGATACCATCACACGAGACCTGCCGCGAAATGCACCCTGGACTGTACTCTATGCTGATGTCATGCTTGCTTCTACTAGGAATGAACTGCGGTGGCAAGTACAGGCATGGATTGACCGCCTCAGCCATTTCAGACTCCACCTGAACGTAAAGAAAACTGAGTACCTGGAGACTGTAATCACCCGTGGGACACTCCAGATAAAATGGAGGAAACGTAAAGAAGGTGGATATCTTTCAGTACCTTGGCTCCCATCTCCAAGGTGACGGTGGCATCAACAGTGATGCGCGAGCGAGGGTGAATGCGGCCTGGTTGTGCTGGCAAGAACTCACTGGTGTGCTTTGTGACAAACAAATACCAACCTGTCTCAAATCTAAGATCTGTAAGATGGTTCGCCCTGTGGCACTGTATGGAACCGAGTGTTGTGCAGCAACAAAAGATATAGAGAGCTGCCTCCATATTATGGAAATGTGTGTGCTCCGTTGGATATCGGGCATCTCCCTGCTCGATCACGTCACAAATGATGCCATCCGACAACAACTAGGCGTGTCATTGATTACAGAGAAGATGAGAGAAAGCCGGCTTTGTTGGTATGGACATATCCTTAGAGCGGAATCTTCCACTGTCGCCAAAATAGTTTACCATCTTAAAATTGATGGCTGGCGGCCACATGGGTGACCGAAAGAGATGGCAAGGCACCATCAATAATGACATGCAAATTGAGAGTCTGTGCCCTGATGCAGACAATCGGGCAAAGTGGCATTTCAGGATCCAAAAAGCAGACGCCCCAATAACGGGAAAATGGTAGGAGTATTATTATTATTATTATTATTATTATTATTATTATTATTTTGGGATGGGTGGCCATAAAAAATGGCCAGCCATTTTATTATTAAAATATTTTTATTTATTTAAATGTATTAGCTGCTCAACTCCAATGGAGATGATGATGATGATGATGATGTTTTCTTAACTTTGTCCACATAATCTTTCTTCTTGTTTAGCTAAGTAGTTTGGCACAACCAAGCAGAACTACATTTGTGTGGTAAAACCCAATGAATGAAGACGACCCAGCTCCTAGTCCTCATTGAGGATTACAGCCTCCCAGCAGCGGCCTGCCTCTGCATTGGCTCAGATCGTGGCCCACCCTCCGGAGCCAGACTACCTTGCAGGGCTATGGTGAAGGCCAAGCAAGTGGGGACCTACGAAGTGGTTTATTGAAGCAAATGACTGCAAGAGAATCTGGGCGGGACCCCGGAAAAGGTGGTTAAAGATGGAAAGATTTGCCAAAAGTAGGCTTTCTGGGGAGGACAAGGGGACGTCTTGCTTTTGGGGCTCATAAATTCCGCCCCAATATTAATCAATCTGGGCTCCTCGGCGATGGCGACCCTGAAAGGGGGCGATTTGTGAGAAAACAAGAGGGAAAGAAAAATAAGCGATTCCATGGACAAATTAAAACACGGTGCGCGCGTGCGGAATCCGGCAAGGATCGCCTGCCCAGGGTACTGCATAACCCATCACCCTCAGCCAGACTACCACGATGGGAAAGAAGGGCTGCGATGGCGGGAGGCAGCCTAATGGATGGCTTTATCCTTTTTTTTTTTAATTTGCAAATTGGGAAGGGTTTTTTTTTCCTCTGAGGGGATCGGCCGCAGAAATCGGGATAATGGAGGAGAAAGCAAAGGCATTTGCTGAGGCGATTGGCTCGACGCGGACTAGGGAACATGAGGCTTTCAAATCCCGCCCTTCAGGGGTGAGAAGGCAGAGAGAGCGCTCCTAAGTGGGGGAAAAAGAGGATTTAATTAGTTTATAATAAATATGTAAACTCTCCTCAGGCGCCCACAAATCAGCTCTCACCTCCAGAACTTCTCCCGCCCAAAAGCGCAAGAAAGCCGCGCATGCGTGCTTTAAAGGCGAGCTACGCCTGCGCGCGTGAGACTAACACCCCCTCCTTCCCGCGCACTAGAGCGGGAGCCGCGTCCCCGACGCGCACGCGCAGGTGATCAGCAAGAGCGAAGGCAGGCCAGAAGGAACAAGGAAGTGAATGGGAGGAGGAGGCGGAGCCTGACGTGCAATATTCGAGCGGGGTGGGCGGGGCGTGAATGACGTCACCGAACCCCAACTGACGCGGTGGCGCTGCGGGTTAAACCGCTGAGCTGTCGATCGGAAGGTCGGCGGTTCGAAACCGCGCGGCGGGGTGAGCTCCCGTTGCTCGTCCCAGCTTCTGCACACCAAGCAGTTCGAAAACATGCAAATGTGAGTAGATTAATTGGTACCGCTTCGGCGGGAAGGTAACGGCGTTCCGTGAGTCATGCTGGCCACATGACCCGGAAGTGTCCTATGGACAACGCCGGCTCCAAGGCTTTGAAACGGAGATGAGCACCGCCCCCTAGAGTCGGACACGACTGGACTTTACGTCAAGGGAAACCTTTACCTTTACCTAGTTAGAGCTTGTTACTATTCCGGGGTTATTGTTAAGAAATGTACATTCCAAGGGAAGCTCATTATGAAAATAATGAAAAACTGAAATAATTACAGGTAATAAAAATTATAGGAATATACATTTCCCCACTTACACCTGCAGCCTGTTATTTTAGCATCTTCCTTCCCCATTCTGAAAGGACTCGCAATATTATTTTCTGGTGGTTATACTATTACTATTATTAGTATTATTATTGCAAGACCTAAAGAACCAGGCTGGGGATGGATGATCCTGGACAAAATCTATCTGGTCACTAAGAGCTGACACTGACCTGATGGCACATAATCAATTGTTATTATGCTCTTTATCAAAACTATTTTAGCTGTGTTAGTTCCTTTGCTAGAGAAATAGAAATCTCCTCTTTTTAATGTGTTGCTCCCCCTGGTTTCAGTCTTTTCCAATTCTCCCCTTGCCCCAAATCTGCCTGTTTCTGCTTCACCCATTGGATCAGTGCTTCTCAACCTCAGCAACTTTAAGATGTGTGGACTTCAACTCCCAGAATTCCCCAGCCAGCCAGGCTGGCTGGGGAATTCTGGGAGCTGAAGTCCACACATCTTAAAGTTGCTGCGGTTGAGAAACACTGCATGGATGAAGATTCTAACCCAGGAAAGGTTATGCTCCCATGTGGCTGCTTCTTAAGGGCCTGTCAAAATGGGACAGCAAGGCTTGTCACTCTGGAAAACATTTCCACAGAAGGAATCAATGTGGGGGACTCAGACGGTGGTGATGGGGGGTCCTGATAAGAAACACAGGAGGGCAGTAGTCAGGTGTAAGAGAACCCGTTTTACCGAAGGAAAATGAGAAAGGTTCCAGGAATGACACATGTTCTGTGGGGGCACATTCATTTGCTACGGGAAAACTGCTAATTTGAGAGAGTGAATTATTGCTGAATCCACAGAGAAAAACAACTGTTGCATTTCTTCAGGGATCCCCCCACTTGGAACAGGCTTCCTACTGACAAACCTTTACAGGTGCACAGTTTAGGAATCCTCCGTTATTCCCGCTCCCCTCCCACCCTGGATGGGAAGGCGACAGCTGTGATGAGGTGAGTCTTTGCACAGCCATGATCAGCTCTCCAGCCATGACCCTTCCTGAGCCAGCAGACTCAGCAGCTATCATGGATGCCTTGAAAACACCCCGTCTTGATTACTGCAACGTATTTTTCCTGGGGCTTTCCTTCAAAGGAGTCCAGAAACTGCAGCTGGCACAGGACATAAGTGGCCAGGCTGCTAAGCTGTGCAAGTTGAAAGGCAAGATACGGGATGCAACGTAAGGTGCAGAGATTACTTAAATGGCTGGGAAGGTGACTGTGGACTGGTTGAAGGACCGTCTTTGCTGCGATGGATGTGATGGGATGAAATAGAAACTGAGAAATTCTCAGGCTTAAGCATTTTATTCTGTGTCTTGGGCGGGGGGCGGGGGGGCGGCCTGGCAACTTATGGCCTTTTAAATGATCTATTTGCACAGGCTGAGCCTGGAGCATGATGCAGGCCCCATCTGAATGGCAACTGACTTCATCATCATTGTGGAACACTGTGCAAGGTCAGTGGCGGTGACGGTCCCCATCTTCCCACTTGATACCAGCCAGGGCTCCCTCCGCCAGCCAGCCAGCCCGCCTGCCCATCCCTGGCCTCAGTGCTCCTCATGGTACCCTGTTATTTTATGGCCGTTTCTGCCGTTGTGTTATATTGATTCATGGATAGCTCCCTGCTGGGCTTGGGAATCTGAATTACATTCTGCTGACAGGAATGAGGTCAGGGGAGTTCAGCAGAGTGGAAAGGAAATGGCTTTGCAGCCGCATCAGCAAAAGAGAAGATGAACCCTGGAGCAGCTGGTGCCTCGGCTGTGAGCGTCAGATGCACAATGCCGGGCGACGTTTTCCTGGCAGATGCTGAAGTCTGGCATGGCCAAGAGGATGCTCTAGGACTGTAATTACCGACGTGCAAAATTCAGATGACTGCTAGGTGGCAGCACAGGAGCTGACTTAGCTGCCATCTCTGGGCCCTCGGAACTTTTTCAGTCCTACCGTGCACTCCTTGGCTGAGATTTCTCATTTTCGGCAGGGCTGCTCAGCAGAGGGAGAAACGGCAGCATGGCTGGCTGGGGAATTCTGGGAGTCGAAGTCCACACGTCTTGAAGTGGCTGAGGGTGAGAAACTCTGCTCTGCGCGGACTAGCAGGAAGAGCCTAGGAAAGCAGATCCACGGGGCTGATGCTGCTCCTTGACTGACCGTGGTGAGGAAACAGCATTTCCTGTGGTGGAAAGGGAGTTACGGTGGAGCAGAGCTCACGGATGCTCACAGCAGGAGAATACCAAACCATGCCACGTCTTTAAGAACTGGGTGGATCCTGATGGGAGTCATGGCTAATCCCAGCTCCCTGGTGTACCTTCTAGACTGGGGATGATGGTGCCCACAAGGCCCAGGCCTCAGGCCAGATGTCAGGGGGGGGGCTGTGAATGGTGGGCGTTGTAGTCTCACAGCTCTGGAAAGTGCCTGGTTGGGAAGGCTGTTCTCATGAGGGTCCTTAGGCCGAACATATACAGGAGAGCACAAGGTTGCCTGTATTCTCACTTAAAATATCTCTAGGATAGCTAAAGGGAGCATGTAATTTTTTTTTTTCAGACTACGGGGTTCGCTCTTTAAAAGGAGACAGGCGCTTGGAAAAAGAAGTGATTCATATATAGGCAGTCCTTGTTTAGCGACTGCCTTGTTTAGCGACTGTTTGTAGTTGCGACGGTAATGAGAACGTAACTTTGCGACCACTCCTTGCATTGACGACCTTCGCAGGTCTGTAAAGCAAACAAAAGCTGAAGGAAGATTGTAAAATTGTGATGCTTCACTTAGTGACTGCTTCACTGAATGACCAAGTTGCCTGTCCCACTTGTCATTAAACGAGGACTACCTGTATTCCTTCCTCATATATTCAATTATTTTCATAACTGTTGCCAACTTTCTAGGCCCATGTCCATGACTTTGAGGGCAGAAGCTGCCAGGGGTTGATTTAATCCAGTGGCATCTGCAGTGTGGGGGTCAAAAAAGTCAAGATGGTGGCCACAACCATGCAGTCAGAGCCCTGTCCTTTTTCATATGTCATGCCTTTTTTGACCCCCTCCTCTCCGATGGATGCCTCAACTAATGCTTACCGTTGGGCATTAATTCATCAGCAGGAAGCCTTGTGCAGCCGGATTGCCCTCTGTCTCCACGTATTACCTGTGTTTGTGCAACCGATGGAGCCAGAAGCGAGCCAAGCCCACTTTAGCCTAGCATGTTGTAAGAACTTAGCCCATGGAATTAGTTTATAGTTCAGTGGACAAAGAAAATGGAGATAATTCCACAAACCAGGATTCAGTTAACCGTGGTTAAGAATGCAATGTCCATTCCTTCCTACATGGAGATACATGGATGCAATTGTTCCCAAACCCTCAAAGTCGCTGGGCAATAAGTTCCCATCATCCCCAGCACTATGACCAGTAGTTAGAGCTGGGAAGCCTGGTGTCTTTCCGTTGTAAACTTCCCAGAGTTGCTGGGAGTTGGGAATAATAATAATAATAATAATTATTACTATTATTTCTATTTTTTTATTTTTCAAATTTCTATTGCTGCCCAACTCTCCCCCCAAATTTTATTTTTATGTCTTCTTATACTGTTTTTATCTTTTGTTTTGTGTATTTTTTCAACTGTATTTTTTTTTCCTATTTAAGCACCGAAAATTGTTTTGATTGTGGCAGCGTAGAAATACATTTCATAAGAAGATCAATAAAATAACATTTGGTCAGGAATTTTGGGGCCTGGTGTCATGGGCGTCCCCCATGGGTGGTTAAAGTCCAAACGATGGCTTGGACCACGTGACCAAAGGCACTGTCTAGGTATTTTCACCCCCCCCCCCCGATGCCCCTGCATGATTTCTACAGGTTCCCCATCTCTTCTCTGCCCCAACCCTATCTCTCTCCATCTCCCTCTCTTTCTATCTCCCTCTCTTTCTATCTCCCTCTCTTTCCATCTCCCTCTCTTTCCATCTCCCTCTCTTTCCATCTCCCTCTCTTTCCATCTCCCTCTCTTTCTATCTCCCTCTCTTTCCATCTCCCTCTCTTTCCATCTCCCTCTCTTTCCATCTCCCTCTCTTTCCATCTCCCTCTCTTTCTATCTCCCTCTCTTTCCATCTCCCTCTCTTTCTATCTCCCTCTCTTTCCATCTCCCTCTCTTTCTATCTCCCTCTCTTTCCATCTCCCTCTCTTTCCATCTCCCTCTCTTTCTATCTCCCTCTCTTTCCATCTCCCTCTCTTTCCATCTCCCTCTCTTTCCATCTCCCTCTCTTTCCATCTCCCTCTCTTTCCATCTCCCTCTCTTTCCATCTCCCTCTCTTTCTATCTCCCTCTCTTTCCATCTCCCTCTCTTTCCATCTCCCTCTCTTTCTATCTCCCTCTCTTTCCATCTCCCTCTCTTTCCATCTCCCTCTCTTTCTATCTCCCTCTCTTTCCATCTCCCTCTCTTTCCATCTCCCTCTCTTTCTATCTCCCTCTCTTTCCATCTCCCTCTCTTTCCATCTCCCTCTCTTTCTATCTCCCTCTCTTTCCATCTCCCTCTCTTTCCATCTCCCTCTCTTTCTATCTCCCTCTCTTTCCATCTCCCTCTCTTTCCATCTCCCTCTCTTTCTATCTCCCTCTCTTTCCATCTCCCTCTCTTTCCATCTCCCTCTCTTTCCATCTCCCTCTCTTTCCATCTCCCTCTCTTTCTATCTCCCTCTCTTTCCATCTCCCTCTCTTTCCATCTCCCTCTCTTTCCATCTCCCTCTCTTTCCATCTCCCTCTCTTTCCATCTCCCTCTCTTTCCATCTCCCTCTCTTTCCATCTCCCTCTCTTTCCATCTCCCTCTCTTTCCATCTCCCTCTCTTTCTATCTCCCTCTCTTTCCATCTCCCTCTCTTTCCATCTCCCTCTCTTTCTATCTCCCTCTCTTTCCATCTCCCTCTCTTTCCATCTCCCTCTCTTTCCATCTCCCTCTCTTTCCATCTCCCTCTCTTTCTATCTCCCTCTCTTTCTATCTCCCTCTCTTTCCATCTCCCTCTCTTTCTATCTCCCTCTCTCTCCATCTCCCTCTCTTTCTATCTCCCTCTCTTTCTATCTCCCTCTCTTTCTATCTCCCTCTCTTTCCATCTCCCTCTCTTTCCATCTCCCTCTCTTTCCATCTCCCTCTCTTTCCATCTCCCTCTCTTTCCATCTCCCTCTCTTTCTATCTCCCTCTCTTTCCATCTCCCTCTCTTTCCATCTCCCTCTCTTTCTATCTCCCTCTCTTTCCATCTCCCTCTCTTTCCATCTCCCTCTCTTTCTATCTCCCTCTCTTTCCATCTCCCTCTCTTTCCATCTCCCTCTCTTTCTATCTCCCTCTCTTTCCATCTCCCTCTCTTTCCATCTCCCTCTCTTTCTATCTCCCTCTCTTTCCATCTCCCTCTCTTTCCATCTCCCTCTCTTTCTATCTCCCTCTCTTTCCATCTCCCTCTCTTTCCATCTCCCTCTCTTTCTATCTCCCTCTCTTTCCATCTCCCTCTCTTTCCATCTCCCTCTCTTTCCATCTCCCTCTCTTTCCATCTCCCTCTCTTTCCATCTCCCTCTCTTTCTATCTCCCTCTCTTTCCATCTCCCTCTCTTTCCATCTCCCTCTCTTTCCATCTCCCTCTCTTTCCATCTCCCTCTCTTTCCATCTCCCTCTCTTTCCATCTCCCTCTCTTTCCATCTCCCTCTCTTTCCATCTCCCTCTCTTTCCATCTCCCTCTCTTTCCATCTCCCTCTCTTTCCATCTCCCTCTCTTTCCATCTCCCTCTCTTTCCATCTCCCTCTCTTTCCATCTCCCTCTCTTTCCATCTCCCTCTCTTTCCATCTCCCTCTCTTTCCATGTCCCTCTCTTTCCATCTCCCTCTCTTTCCATCTCCCTCTCTTTCCATCTCCCTCTCTTTCCATCTCCCTCTCTTTCCATCTCCCTCTCTTTCCATCTCCCTCTCTTTCCATCTCCCTCTCTTTCCATCTCCCTCTCTTTCCATCTCCCTCTCTTTCCATCTCCCTCTCTTTCTATCTCCCTCTCTTTCCATCTCCCTCTCTTTCCATCTCCCTCTCTTTCCATCTCCCTCTCTTTCCATCTCCCTCTCTTTCCATCTCCCTCTCTTTCCATCTCCCTCTCTTTCCATCTCCCTCTCTTTCCATCTCCCTCTCTTTCTATCTCCCTCTCTTTCCATCTCCCTCTCTTTCCATCTCCCTCTCTTTCTATCTCCCTCTCTTTCTATCTCCCTCTCTTTCTATCTCCCTCTCTTTCCATCTCCCTCTCTTTCCATCTCCCTCTCTTTCTATCTCCCTCTCTTTCCATCTCCCTCTCTTTCCATCTCCCTCTCTTTCTATCTCCCTCTCTTTCTATCTCCCTCTCTTTCCATCTCCCTCTCTTTCTATCTCCCTCTCTCTCCATCTCCCTCTCTTTCTATCTCCCTCTCTTTCTATCTCCCTCTCTTTCCATCTCCCTCTCTTTCTATCTCCCTCTCTTTCCATCTCCCTCTCTTTCTATCTCCCTCTCTTTCTATCTCTCTCCATCTCCATCTCTCCATCTCTATCTATCAAATTTATATGGCCGCCGATCTCACAGGAAGTGACTCTGGGCGGCGTACAACAATCAAGTAAAACAACAACCAACATAAAAACCAATCATTACAAAATATAAAACAATCACTATTAAAACATTTTAAGACCTTCCTGCTCTGCCTTTCTTCCCAGGCAGCCCAGATGTCGTTCCATTCGCTCCTCCTCTCTCTTCTCCTCCGACTTACAAACAGTTCAGAACAGCTTGAAGGAGATTTTTGAGATTTATTGTTTTTCCAAAATCACGATACAGCCCGGCTGGAGACCCCCAAGTTGCTCCACGGCCTGAAGGGAAGCAATATTAAGAAGGGCGCAAAGGGAAGGCACGCAGAAAGCCGAAGAGAACACACTTGCAGGGGCGAGTCAGCCACACCCTCGCTGGTCGCAGCGTTAGAAGGGACCTTGAGGCCACCTAGCTCACCCTCCAGCTCAGGGCAGGAATCCCAGTTAAAGCACCCCAGACCTATGGCCATCCCTCCTCGGCTTGGACGCATCCAATGGAGGGGAACTCCCAGCCTCAAACTGCTCTCATGGTTAGGAACTGGATTTCTGTAATTTAAACCCATGTTTCCATGTTCTGCCTTCTGGAATGAGACAGGTTGGCTTGTGTTCTTCCTGGGAACATCCTTTCAAGATTTCAAAAGAGAGCTGCCCTATGCTCCCAAACTGACTTTTCTCGGGGCTAAATACACCCAACCCCTCTGATTTTTCTTCGTTCATTTCTAGTCCCCATTTATTTTTATTTTTCTGAAATCTGTTGAGGGAATACTGCTTCAGTTGTGACTATCTGCATCTAAGGAAGGGAGCTGCGGCTCACAAAAGCTGCTGCCTTTTAACAAAATGTGTTAGTTGGAAAAGGGGCTACCAGATTCCTTCTGATTTTTGGCTACCAGAGACTGACACCAACAATCTCAGACTTGGATACAGGACCCAGGTGGGATTGGACCAGAGCAGAATAAAATAGAATGATTAACTCTTTTTCAAAACCACGCTGCCATTGATACAGCTTACAATTGCAATTTTCAAATCCTTTTCATGTGCATTATTACCAGTCCTTGCATTCTTATACATTTGATTGCTGCTTCCTAAGTCCCTAATACTCACTCCAGTATACTATCCAAATATGCTGTCCAAGTCTCCAAAAATGCCATCTGGATCTGAACAGACTTGGAGCATCTCAGGTAAAAGGTTTTGCCTTGCGAAATACAAGATAGTTTCATTCCGTTCCTCTTGCCAAAATCCCAGGCCACGTAGTGTCCACTAACCAGCGGCAGGTGGGGAGGTGAAGACGTTGTCTTTGAATTGGCTGTCCTTCTGAGAATTCATAGGTGATCTGTCGTGCTGGTCTGCCCTTCCCTATTCAGAGCATCAAATTCTTCCCTGCATCTGAAAGAGTTTTGGGTCAGATTGTCCTGAAATATTTTAAACACTGGGGTTCCCCTCCCTGTTGACCTCCCTATTTTTTCCATCTCCTCCTGTGTTTGCTTCTACCAAATTTCCCAAGCCTGCCCACTCAGATATAATTTTCCAGCCAGTTGAGAATTATGGAATGTGGAACTCGACACATCTAGGATGAGTCTGGCATACATATTCTAGTTAATTGTGAACTCTTAATGGGCACTGAGTCATCTGCGCAAATAAAGTGAGTATAGCTTGGATAGATTCCTTAAGCCAGTGCGAAGAATCAATCAGATGAAATACTGTACAGAAATCAGTATTCCTCAATCTGTGAAACTCCTGAATTTTTGAAGGCCTCTTTATTCTGAATTAGATAAATCTTTCCTTCCTTCCTTCCTTCCTTCCTTCCTTCCTTCCTTCCTTCCTTCCTTCCTTCCTTCCTTCCTTCCTTCCTTCCTTCCTTCCTTCCTTCCTCCTTCCTTCCTTCCTTCCTTCCTTCCTTCCTTCCTTCCTTCCTTATCTGAGCCTGTGTGTTAGGAATTGTCCTCTCTCTCTCTCCCTCCCTCCCTCCCTCTCTCTCTCTGCTGCTTGCAGGCTCACACTTTTAAAACTGCCTGGTTTACTTGGCTCAAAGTGGCAAGCAATTTTGTGCACTTTATAAATTAAATATTTGGGTGCTAGTGCTGGTGTGCATGTGCACGTGTGTGTGTGAATAGCAAACCAATTCTTTTGCCTTTTGTACAGAAAAGGGAGGGCAACATGTTGAACAACTGAATAATGGCTGCAGAATCTCTTATGTGCAAACACTTCCTTTGCATCATGTATTCTCATTCCTACTCACAGAATTTGACATTTTTTTGTTTGTAGACACAGAACAGATGCTTGTCCGGTTGAGGTTCCTTGGAAAAGAGACCAAGGATGCTTCCACAGAGTTCCACGCTGGTCATGGGAGAGAACTTCTCCGGCTTCCCCGTAGTTTGAGGGACCTTCTTGGAGGAAGGGAGGCACCCATGTCTTCTGAACTAGAACGGGCCCTGGTTCCCAACCCTTCCCTGCTGGGATTGGCGCTCTCCCAGTCTGCACAAACCACTTTCAGCTCCCACAAGGTGGTGTGCAGTTGCCTCAGCTTCCGCAGTAGTTGCTGGTCCTGGAGCTGCATTTCCTGCTGAAAGAGGGAGCATACAAGCCAGTGGGTGCATTCACACAACACACTTAACCTGGTTATTGAATCAATCCAGTTTCTCAGTTCACACGATATATGGGTCCATAAACTAATTAAAAGGGTTGCGTTTGTGTCATACTTTAACCGAGGTTAACACGGACTGTGTTAGCTCTTGATGCATCTGGCCGGTCTGTAAACAAGCTGGTTAAGCATGTATGAACACAGCTAAGGAATGTTAGGAACCGCCTTAGTTTGGTTGCATAATTGGCGGGTGTGTATATTTGACTGTATTTGTTCATTTACCACGTTGGTAGTCTGCCCAACAAGGCAAGCCCATAATACAATAAAATTTTAAAAAGCAGACAGGTATAAGAAAACTGTTCAATTATGCAACAGCGCAGGTTAGCTTCTGGGTTTCTGTCTGCAGACTGTTGGTGAGAAGAGGTACCCAACATACTTAACGTGGATAAAGTTTAACTTTCATCTTTAACCCAGTTTCTGTATTGGCACAATATGTTGAACTATAAACTAACCAGTTTGGCTGGATTTACACACACAATATCCTAAGCCACAAAAAAAAAACAGTAACCAAGAATCCATTGGAGTTGGGCGCCTTATGCACTCAAACAAACAAATAAATATGTTAATTGCAAATGCAGCAGCTAAGTCTTTAAATCTCCTTGAATGCTTATTAGCAGAAAGGAGGGGGTGTAAATGTGAATAATAACAATAATAACAACAACACTCACCTACCTACAGTAAGTATATTGTGTGAATATAGCCAGCAAGAAGCTGTGAATTAGAAGTGTTGTGGCTATTATCTTATCTGCCATTACCTACCAACTTTAGCTGATGCATTAACCCTCCCTCCCTCCTTTTTTGCTCTCTCATATTTTCCCCAAAGTACATTCCTTTACAGGCTGGATACATGTGTGAGGAAAGAGGGAAGGAAAGAAGGAAAGAAAAGGAAGGGAAGGGAAGGGAAGGAGCAGTTCAATAAAATGAAAGATCTCCTTGGTCAGGTCTTCCCAAGCTAAAATGTAGTGGTTAAGGCACCAGGCTAGAAACCAGGAGGCCATGAGTTCTAGTCCCGCCTTGGGCACAAAGCCAGCTGGGTGACCTTGGGCCAGTCACTTCTCCTAGCCCTAGGAAGGAGGCAATGGCAAACCCCTTCTGAAAAACACGCCATGAAAACTGCAGGGACTGGTCCAGGCAGTCTCTGAGAACTGGACACAATTGAACAGATTGAAAAAAAATGGAAATGTAAGTAGAAAAAGCTGCTTGGCAGAATCTAGCACCTTTCCTGGACAGACCCTGGCCGTGCTTGCACGGGGAACAGAGTGCTCTGTATGGCAGGTGGGGTATTTGGCAGGCTCACTGCAGAGACAGGCTGTCCCCCCTCCGCTTCCTTTCGAAAGACCCACGGAGGTGAGTGATCCCGGAAGCCGCCTACCCCTTTAAGAAGAGAAATCCTGGCAATTAGCGATGCTGTGATGTTGCCATGCCATTTTTTTTTTTACAAGAAATGGGGAGGGGAAGGAAAGGTGATTGCAGCAGAGAGAAGCACAGCATGCCTTTTCAAGAATGTCGAGCTTTCAGGGCAGGTGAAAAGGGAAGGGGAAGAATGGGCCTTACTGAGCCGCCGAGAACAAATTTCCTACACATCTAAGAGATGCCAGGTGAGTGGATGAAGAATTCTGCAGCTCAGGCAAATTTCAGGATGAGCAAACTTGCCTTTCCCCGCTGTTCAAGAGGACTGAGCCAACAATATATTGAAGCTACAGAAAAGAACAAGTACAAGCGTCATCTTAGGCTGCATCCAACAGATGCAGAGAGACAAATCAAGAAAAGTAATTGTTGCCCTCTATTCTCATGGGTCAGACCACACCTATAATGTTGTGTTCAGTTCTGGGCACTTCATTTTAGGGAGGATATTGACAAGCTGGAGCCTGGCCAGAAGATGATAAAGGACCTGAAAGGAAAAATGTGTGAGGAATGCTTAGAGGCGTTGGCTGGGTTTAGCCTGGAGGAAAGAAGACTTTGGGGGGACCTGGAAGCGGTTTCCCTGTGCCTGAAGAAGCAAGTTGTTTAAGTTACAAGGAAGCCAGTTCTGGATGAACACCAGGAAGAATTCCCCAGGGTAACAGCTCTTCAAAAGGAAGAGGGGCCAGCCAAGGGCAAGATGGATGGATGATATTCTAGCAGTGATGGACTCGATCTTGGGGGAGCTGGGGATGTTGGTGACCGACAGGAAGCTCTGGCGTGGGCTGGTCCATGAAGTCACGAAGAGTCGGAAGTGACTGAACGAATAAAAACATTCTCAGTAGTCACATATGGCTGTGAGAGCTGGACCATAAGGAAGGCTGAGCAAAGGGAGATAGATGCTTTTGAACTGTGGTGTTGGAGGAAAATTCTGAGAGTGCCTTGGACTGCAAGAAGATCAAACCAGTCCATCCTCCAGGAAATAAAGCCAGACTGCTCACTTGAGGGAATGATATTCAAGGCAAAACTGAAATACTTTGGCCACACAATGAGAAGACAGGACACCCTGGAGAAGATGCTGATGCTAGGGAGAGTGGAGGGCAAAAGGAAGAGGGGCTGACCAAGGGCAAGGTGGATGGATGATATTCTGGAGGTGACGGACTCATCCCTGGGGGAGCTGGGGGTGTTGATGACCAACAGGAAGCTCTGGCATGGGCTGGTCCATGAAGTCATGAAGAGTTGGAAGCGACTAAACGAATAAACAACAAACAGCTCTTCAACAGCGGAACAGGCAGTAGACTCTCCTTTGCTGGAGGGGCTTAAGCAGAGGCTGGACAGTCATATGTCTGGCCAGCTGTAGTGGTGGACGGTTAGACTAAATGATCTCCAAGACCCCTTCCAAACCTCTGAGATCTTCTTTCATGGCTGCAAGATCAGCTCCGCTTCCTGAGCACTTGGGTGGTGTAGGAAAGGGGGGGTTGTTGATATCTGAGTTTGACTCAGCTCCTTGGGCAAGGAGTACTGCTCCCCCCAGGGCTCCTGCACAGAGGAAACAGGATCCTTATGATACCTTGAGCACTTCATTGGAAGGGTAGAAAAGTGACCAATCACTTATAGAGAAGACTGGCTGTTGCCAAGAGCAACAAAGGGTGCTGGAAAAAGAAGGAGACACATTAGAGCAGGGTTTCTCAACCTTGGCCATTTTAAGATGTGTGGACTTCAACTCCCAGAATTCCCCAGCCAGCAATGCTGGCTGGGGAATTCTGGGAGTTGAAGTCCACACATCTTAAAATGGCCAAGGTTGAGAAACACTAGATTAGAGGGACAGCTTCATCACCTGAATGTGAGAATGGCCTCCTTGAACCCTGGAAGCCAGCACTGTGAGCTTTGAAGAGCCCGAGATGGGCAGAAGTTCCCCAGGTGAGGTCTTTCCCATTCTGGCACCTGTTGAAAAGCCGCACCTGCTAATCCCTGCCTGTTGCTCAGTGGCGCCAGGGGCAGTGGCTTTGCTGGGTGGGAAGGAAAAGGGGGGTCCTGCATCTTGATGTATGTTGGCTGCCTGGGAAGACCCAGCATGGAAGGGAAAGAGGGACGGACTTACCAGTTCGCTCCTCAGCCACGCTAGTGCTTGTTCTCCCTCCAGCTGCAGGCTGCCCCTGGGGACCATTCCCAGCTCTCTGGCATATGCCCGTCAGGTAGGCCTGATCAATGTGCCAGCCGGCTCCTGTCTTCCACCACTGCTCCCTCCTTTTCCTTCTTCTGCTGCCGCTGATCCAAAGGCTTTGCAAGCAGCTACGCAATCATTCCCTCTCACATGCAGTCACCATGCACAGGCGGCAGAAGGCTGGCAACTGGGGATTTGTTTCTGCATATGTGCTGGATGGGGTGGGAATGTAGCTGTGGAGGGGAGGCTCTTCCCCTTCTCCCTGTCCCCAGCATCTTAAGCCTGCTCTACAAAAGGCAGGGTCATTGCTTTGAGTTCTGCCAAACTGCACCTGCTCCTTCCTTGCCTGGATAAGAAGAAACAGGAGAAACCAAGAAGATGAGGTAGCTTGAAGTCGGATGAAATTCTTGGTGCTTCCACAGCAGACTCAGGACCTCAGGAAGTCCGGTGAGGAAGGGCGTGTTGTCATGTTGATGGCAATGTTCTCCTGTCCAGCTTAATTAGAGGATGCCGTATAAAGCTCGGGTGGCTTAAGAGAATGTTCAGTGAGACTGGGTGCTATTGTTACAACAGATTTTATTTCTATAATGGGGGACACTTTAGTAAAGAGGGACTGATAACCTTCTGGATCCAGCTGAACACCCCTTCCTGCCAGAGGGGATCAGCCATGAAGTTCGAGGAGTCAACAAACCTGTGGTTGGCCAAACCTGACCAAGCACTTCGCCCTAAACATCAGGTCTTAAAAGCTGAAACTCATCCAGGGAATCTGCCCAGACAGGGCCCTGGATGCTACTACCAAATGAGCTGCTGAAACGTTGTGCAGTCTACAGTCAAATGTGATTGACTGAGTGCCGAATCAGGAGTCACGGGTCCCAATGTGTCATAGGGAGCCATCACAGGTTCTAAATAATCTCTCACTGGCTGGATTGCAAAACTCCTTGAGCAGTTTGAAAAAATGTTGCTGGGTGACATTGAAAGAAGGTAATGGTGAAGGATCCATGGGTTTGTCTGTCTCTGCTGCAAGGCAGGGTTAGTGATGTGCTCTTATCAGCATTCAGTCAGGTGCAAGGTGAGTTTCCATCTTCCCTTGTGCTAGACATCTCCCGACATGCTTCACTGCCCTTCGATGAGAGGTGGACCAAGGCTTGGATGAGCTCTGCACCATGGGAGAGAGCACTCAGGAGCGATCGTGTCAACTTCCCTGGTCATCTCTGCATCTCACAAGGCTACTAAATCTTTAACAGGAGAGCCACTCGTTCCAGCCAAAAATTCTCCCAGAACCCCTTGGAATCTATCAGTTTCTTCGATAGGGCATTCTAAGAGATCCCCTGCCCCTGAAGGGAGGAAGAGTCGCTGTAAGCCTAACTACGGAAGTGGTCAAACCATGACAAAGGATTAAACCATCATCCATCCAACTACCCAGCAGAAAAAACAAATCCAGATAGTGATATCTAATTTGGTCCAGGAACCTGAAACCTTGGGCACTCCCAACCAAGGCAGTCTCAACATGAATCGAAGTCTTCCAGAATTAACATCCTAGAAGTCCTCAGCACCAAATCTGTGATTACTTTTGTCAGCTCAGGTAGGCAGCAAGGTGGGTGGCACAGCATCAAAATTCTCAACCTGTCCTGAGTGCCTAACACAAGATACGAACGCTCAAGATGGATTGATAGACAGGGAGCCTTGACACAGAAAAGGAAGACCTGTAGATTACAGCTACTCCCCTCCCCAACGCCATTGCTGGGAAGGATTAACAGCCCCTCCTCGCCAACCCCAGTTCTACCTGTCAGGTTGGCCCCCTCCTCCACAAACGAAGCACAGAAGGGGCCAACCCTTATCACTCACTGACCTGGCATTTAACAACAGCACCTGCAAGTCAGATGATAAGCCATTATGGCTACTGGAGCCCATCTGGATGAGGGAATGGCCTAGAGAGGGAACAGGCACCAAGGAGTTTCCTTCTGACTCAAGATGTTACTTCTTGAGCACCATAATTCCCTCTGCCCATAATTACCTTGATTGGACTCCCCTTATATCTCTTCATTATATTATAACTCCCCAGGCAACACACACACACACACACCCATGAAAAGTGTCTCCCCTAGGGGTGATTTCCTTTGGCCTGCTGCAGGCAGCTGGCCAATGTCCCAGACCAGCTGGCCTCTAGGATCAGGAGGAGAGAACGGTCAAGTGGCAGATCCCTTATTTCTCCAGCTGCTGGCAGAGCAGAGTTGGATCAAAAGCTGCTATTGGTGGTAAATTGCTGTTCCATGATAAGTTACATTAGCAGAATAAATCTTCCATTTTACTTGATAACACCTGTTGAGCACCTTGATTTTTTTTTTAAATAATAGTTTCTAGTATATTGGGCCAAGAGAAATCCCTCAAGCACTGAGATACAGGAAAGTGAAAATCGCAAAAGCTATTTTCCCCTAGGAAGTCCTGAAGGTTAGAGACTGGCGGGTTGCCCTCACAATAATGGCTGTAATTACAATTATATTTTACCTGTCAGGCTATGTTATAGCTTTCCTGTCTTGGCTATGAGCCCGGAGGAACTGGACTCTAACGTTTGCATTCCACATCACATGTCAAACCAGATGCAGCAGAGTTGAAAGGGATTGGGGTAATGACAAGGTGAAGGAAGAGCTTTCAGGACCCTGGACAGCCCACAAGAGGTCTTGCTGATTCATACATTCTCTCACGGAGAGAAACGTCGTTCTAGCAAAGGATTGAAGCTAGGAGAGCAGCTGAGTAGTTGCATGCCTGTTAGATGCTGATAGCATGTCAGAAGGGCCCATGACTATTTCATGGTCTCCTATTTTGGCACGGTGAATGGGCAGGAGAATCCATGTGGGATGGTTGTCCTCAGGCTGAAGGAAGCACCATAGGCTGGCAAGGTATGGAAAGGATGTTAGGACTGTCCTTGAAATGGATGATCCATGACCTAGCTGATTAAGAATCCTTCTCAGCATTATCTGAACCTTTCAAGAAACAGGAAAGTATCCAATAATTTCTTCTGCTCATTCATCTATCCGTGGTTTAGTAGGAGAGGACATTCTTTGCATGCAGAAGACTCCAGGAACAAATCCTATTAAAATATGTTACAGGCCTTTGTACAGCATCATGGACTTTCGTTTTCCAACATAATTTTGTCTTTTATTAGAAACTTGATATCCACCAGTCAGAGGCTGGTGTAAAAGCAAACATTTAGAATTAAAATAATTGTGTACCCAACCAGTGGGTTATAATTTCAAGGAAGGGGATTAAAGATGCACTTCAGGAGGAACTTCTTGACTGTACAAACTGTCAGCCAGGCCACCACACAAAGTGGTCAGCTTTCCTTTGCCGGATGTCTTCCAACAGAGGCTGGATGGTCGTCCCTTGGAGATGTTCTAGTGGTTTCCACACTGAGCACAGGAGATTGGACTACATGACCTCCAATATCCCTTCCAACCTTTTGATTCTTTAAGATTGACAAGACCTAGTAGTCTCTGCCAGTCTTAGTATGTATGTATGTATGTATGTATGTATGTATATATTTATTTATCCAATTTGCCCCTGCCCATCTCCTCCCATTGGGGGACTCTGGACGGTTTGCAACAATCAATTAAAACAACAATCTAATATACAGTATAAAAACCTAATATACAGTATAAAAATATACAGTATAAAATTACAATAACAAATAATATAAATAAGAGTAAAGATAAAAAGTCCAAGTAGCTAATGGATTAAGCTCAGAAGTCCATCTGTCCCATTTCAGATGAAACTCCGTGATACTAGATTTGCTATCTTTTCTCTGTAGCTCTGAGCTGGCAGTTCCTCATTGATGGGAGTAGCCACTTTCTCCTCTCCCCTGGGATTTCTCCTTTCCATCTGAAGCGAAGGCGCCATCATGCTTGCCATTTGCTCTCTAGGCATTCTGGGCCTTGCCTTTAAGAAGAGCAACAGCACTCTTTTCTTCACTGTAGAGAGCCTAAGTGGGAAAGGAAGGTCAAGGAGGAAGCTTGGCCATTACTTCAAGGGGAGAATGTGAGAACAGGTGTGTGAAAATGCTTTGGAAGCCAGCAGCTGTGTGGAAGAGACAAGTTTATTTATTCATTTCAGCAATAGGATTTGGGACCACCTTCCCCAGCATAGTCTTCTGTAGACATCGTGGGCTTCATCTCCCAAAATTTGCAGCAAGGGTATCCAAACACATGGAATCAGACTGGGGATGACAGGGAAAATAGGGTGCTTTGTTCTATTTGTTAAAAGGATGCTGATCCACTGCAAAGCCTCCAGAGATTTGGTAGGTCTGGATGCAACACCAGCCCATCTTTTAGCCACTCCAGAGCCTCTGTGGAGGCCTTTGTGATTCTCTCCAGTCCCAAGTTAATGGTGGTGGAAAAAGCATCCGTGGGAGGTGGGCGTCAAAAATAGTCCACACAGCAGTCACGACCATGCCATCAGGGGCTTCCCCCCTTTTTACATGTGTGACACATCGCCACAGCTTAAAAATAAAATAAGAGGCAGGGTTTAACTGTGTGGTCACAACTACCATCTTGACTTTTTTGACACACACCCCTTCCTTACCAATGCCCCTAGGTGGTGTGCAGAGCCAGGAAGCTGTCTAGACAGACATACAGTAGATGTCTACCCCACTGATAAGCACTAGTCCTGGTGCATGTCTAGAGTGCTGTCTTCCTAGAAGGAGCCAGCCTGATGCCCCTCTAAAGGCTTTGCTATGCCAGAAGAACTTAGCTACATTCCCCTCTCTTTTCTCCCCCCATCTCTCTCCCCCCGACCCCCAGGCTTCTCAGTGCCCTGAATAATTCTTGCATTGAGATCTCTCTTTTGAATGCAGGGTCCCTGGCAACCGACTGAAGGGTGGCCCGGGAGTCCCACCATCAGGGTCAGGAAACGCCCAGGCGATTGCATTCTCACAGGATGCTCACGAACTTTGGTTAGGGTTTCCTGAGGCTCAGCGGGTGGTGTGAAATGACTCCATTTGCTCAGCTCATTGTTCAGTGTATGGTGCAAGCCCAGGGAATGGGTAGTTCAGTAAGTGGGTTCTGAGTCTTGTGTGAACACCGTTACAAAGAAAGAAAGCCTGGGTACGATGACACCCCGGGAGAGAGGTTGTGCCCTGAACCGCGGCTGCAGCGGCCGTCACCGCCCCCCTCCCCCGCCCCATCTTGCATCTAAGGCGGCTCGGCAAATGTCGTACTCAATCTCCTATGCCCACTGCCAGTCCCTACTTGTCAGCCTCCGGGGAGTTTCCTGCTTTCCCGTCTCCGTTTTGGGCTGGCATCGAGCCAGCCGGTAGCTGGGGCTGGGGGGGCTGGGGGCGCTTTCCAACCTCTTCCTTCTGCACGCGGTGGGGAGTGGGGACGGCGCTGGGGGCGGAGGCGGACCGCCCTTGCCTGCAGCAACCCTCACCCTGGCGGAGGTAAGGGCTGCCCCCTCCCTCCCGGGCGACTCCCGCAAGACTGGGGACGCCGCAACAGGCAACTCCTGCCTCCCCCTCCCTGCCAGGAAGAGGCCCTGGGGGCGCGGGGGGGGGCGCAGCTGTCTGTCGGAGCAGCAGGTGCTCAGCGGTTCTTCCCAGCGGCCGCACGCGGCCCTTTTTCTCTTCCCGGCGGTCCTGACGCAGGACTGGGATCGCTCTTGCCAAGCAGAGCGGGGGGGGGGGAGGGGGGAGGGAAGGGGGGAGGAAGCAGGCCGGCGGAAGGCGGGCAGGCGGGCGGGCGGGCGGACCCGCTGCTTCGGGAGAGACCGCCTTGCCGAGGGGCAGAGAAGGGGCTGCTTGCGGGGCGAGGGAAGGAGAGGGAGGAAAGCCGCGAGGCGGGGTCCCTCGCATCCCCGCGCCCGGGATCCGCTGCCAGGACGCTCCGAGAAGGGCGCAGGGCGGGCGGGCGACACGCGCACTGGTTCTGAAAGGACAGCGACCGCCAGCCAGCCACGCCTTGCGCGAACGGGCCGCCCGGGGGACGCCGCGGGGACTGCGGTGAGCCTCGCCTCGCCTCGCCTCGCCTCGCCTCGCCTCGCCTCGCCTCGCCCCCTTCCCGAAGCGCCAGCCCGTGCGTTTCCCGCTCCCCCCCCCAGCGCTGCCTCGACCCGGCAGGAGCAGCCCGCGGGAGCATCGCCTCCATGGTCGCGCGCCGACAGGAGCCCCGGCTGGGAGGAGCCCGGCCAGGCAGCATGCGCCCCAAGGCAGGTGGGCAGGCGGGCCGGGCAAGGACAGGTAGGACGGAGCCGGGGTGGGGGGAGGAGGAGGGCGGTGGAGAGGAGGAGAGGGCGACCCTGGCTGATCGCCGTTCTTGAGGCGGGAGGGAGGGAACCCTTCTTGGGGACACGCGGGAACGCAGCCTGCGCGGTGGAGAGGCGACCCTCCCGATCTGTACGACCCAGGACGGGGATGGGGAAGGCAGGCCGGGCTGGAACGAGCCTGCCCGAGCCCGGAGTTCTGCAGTGGGTGGGACTCTATCTCCCATCATTCCCAGCCAGCACCGTCCATCTGGAGGAGGCCAGTTTGGGGCGGGGGGCTGTTCCAGGAACACCTCCTCTGCCGGCCGGAACGGCTTCAGTGCGGAGAAGGGGAACCGGCGTCTTCGTCGCTCTTGGCTGTCGGTGAAGACCTCCCGGCTCCCGCCTACCCAGCCCGCGGGAAAACCGCGTCCTTTTCAAAGCTTTCCTTTCCCGCCGCTCCTCTCCGCGCCTTCCCGGCTGCTGCTGCTGCTGCGGCGCAGGGCTGCTCCTTCCCTGCTCCAGGGGAGCCGAAGCTGACATCGGGCTGCCCGGAGCCTGCCTTGCTCTGCGGGCTGCAGAGTAAAGGAGACCCGGAGGAAAGGGCGGGCGGGCTGGCTGAGGGTTGGAGGGAGGGAGAAAGGGGGTCGAGCAGGTCTAACAGCAGGCAGGGCTGTCGTCGGAAAGCGCCGAGCCCAGAGGAGCTGCTGGGTTCACACAATAGGCTTGGCTTGGTAAGGGAGAACCCGTGGTTAGTTGTTCTGATGGTTTAGCAAGATTCCCCAACCAAGTTAAGCCTGGTTCAGTCCAAGCCAAAGCGAGGAGCTGATCTGATTCCTTCCCATGGGGTTGGCACCTAATCCTAGGTCAGTTGATTCATACAGGACCCCGGGAGGGCAGCGTGGGAGGGGAAGTGAGACCACTCCCTGCCTTGGTGGCAGGTTTAACAGTGATTAATTTCAAATGCCCCCTAAGTATTTGTGGGTGACCCTGGCCACGTTCAGAGACTACACTTCACCAGATCAGTTAAGCACTTAGCAATTGCCAGTCTTAGTTAGCCTTGACCTCAGGTTTTTATGGCTTAGCCAGTCTGGATAATTCAAGGCTCAGAATCTGGTGCAAAGCAAGAAAATGGATTGATCCAGTAACCCAGTGGAGTGTGCTGGGCAGACCCCGGTCGTTGGTGGAGTGCATGGTTCTGGTTCTGTGGCAGCTCCAGAACAACAGACTCCTCCAGCAGCCAGGTTAAGCTTGTAATGTGAACGCAGGCCCTGCCTATTTTTGCACAGACCCATAGTTCTCTTCTGCGGTGCACTCAGCCAGGATATTTTCTTGAGCACATTTTGGAAGATTGCAGTTTTTATCATGCAGGATGTGTGCGTGTACGCATCAGCTTTTTGGCTGACCCTTATGTGACAGCCTCACCTCTTAAGACACGTTTACCCAGCTGTTTCCTTCAGCCCAATTTGCTTCTCTGCTTTTGCTCATGATGAGTAGACTCCCTAGCAGACATGAATAATGGCAGCTCACTAACTCGGATGCCAAGGACGGCCAGCCCGCCAACAGGAATCCTGCACAGCTGAGCATTTTTGCCGAGGTCCTTCTTATCTAGGTTGGAGGTCCTTGTTATCTGGTTATGGACCATCTTCTCCAACAAGAGCATGCCCCCCATTCTACCCAGGGGCATTTGAGAAAAAGGTGAATCTCATCCTCTTCTATTGAGCCTATGGAAAGTGATTGTTAGGGCGGGTTTTGATTTTGTGTCTGAAATCCAAGCATCTGATAGCCCCTTTCCTGACTAATGAACCCTTCATAAAATTAGTTAGTCAGAAAAGATGCTACCAGAGTCCCAGTTTTTTGGCTATCACAGACTAAGTGTCAGGACCTGGGTTCTCGAGCATTCTCACAATGACAGTCTAGAGGCTTGGCTCTTTTAACTGTTTTAATGAAGTGAAGTGTCCAATCTATGTTCAAAGTTGCAAATGAGCTTTTCCCCACACATTCTACAGTTTAAACTCAAAACCCCTAATTCCCCCCTTCCACCCATGAAAGTATGTACCCCTCCCGGCTTCAGCAGATGGCTTGGATGGCTTATGGCCAGATGACCTTGTGCAATAAAGGTGTAGCCTAAACAACATGTTTCACACTCCAGCCCAGCTCCCCCTCCCTGCTGGCAACTCTCAGTCTGCTGACACAGATTCGAGGAAGGTGGATGCGACCCAATAAGGTGTTCTGTGAACATCTGAGTGGGGAGTCTGACAAGCCAGTCTTCTTCCTGCTAATTGGAGCACATATTTATTTTTAAGGCAAGACTGTTGATTTTTATGGTTCTTATACTTTCAGGTTTAGCTTTGTGCTGCTTGTTGTGAGCCATCCAGAGCCTAGGACTGGGGCAGTTTGGTGAAATAAGTAGTAAATTAATCAAAGTAAATCAGTGTACAAGATCATTCTTTCCTCTGGGGGTGCTCCAAAAAAGCCAGGATACAAGAGCAGACACTGAACAGGACAGCATCATGGCTGTGTGCTTTAAAAATGATCCCAGGGAGAGAAAAGACCAGCTGGGATCTGCAGATGAACAAGGGAAGGTATGGAAGAAACAATGCAGAGGACATTTGGGGGAATTAAGGTCAAGAGTGATGAGGTCTAGACTCTGTGTCAGATGAAGGCAAATACTGTGGGATTTGACCAAATGAAGGAGGAAGTGATTTATGGCAAAATTCCTCATGCTGGTGCTTCAACTGGACTTCAGTTCCCATCACTCTCATCCAGTCATACTCCTAGGGATGGGCTGATGGAAATGAAGTCCAACGACTCTGAAGGCCATTTATTTAGAAGGGGCAATCAGTGTTGTAGGACTGGCAAAAACCCTCCAGATTTTAAAAAGTAGGTTCCTTTAAATTGAGTTGGACTCCTGGGGACTTCATGGTTCTAGACATCAATATGGAAGGAGCTGGCCATTGTCTTCTTTGGAGATGTTTTTTTCAACTTTCAGCCTAGGTCTCCTTGTTGCCTCCAATCTAAACAGGCCCAAACCTGCTTAGGGTTCTTCCTGGATTTTTTTTTTTTTTACTTTCCAGTCTAGCCTACAGCCCTAAAATTCCTGGTGGTCTCCCTTCTGAGTACTAACCAGGTCTGACCCTGCTTACCTTCCTAGTCCAAACAAAGCTGTTAGGTCTCATTAATAGGGCCACAGTTTCCAGGATAGGAAAAATCAAAATTGTTCTGGCTCATGTTGAAATGGGTTGATGTTATCTGGAGCTCCATGTCCAGTACTGGGCACTCTTTAAGAAGGATGGATACTTGCCAGAGCTGAGTCTCCAAAATATAGTAAATGGCCCAGGGTATGAAAGCAATGAAGGAGTTTAGACACAGCATGGAGAAGACAAGACGATGATAATGAGAGGGGTGAACAAAATGGGGGATTTCAATTATCCTGACATCAGCTGGGATCTAGCTGTACCAAGAACCAGAGGTCCAACAAATTCTTGTCCTTTCTTGCTGAGAACTTCATTTGTGAAAACATGGAAGAAAGAACAAAAGGTTCTGCTATCTGGACCTAATCCTCACTAATAAGAATTGAAGACTGGTTGAAGAACTGAAGCTGACTGGCACCTTGAAGGGAAGTGATTGTGTATCCTTGAATTTGCGATATTCGGGGGAGGAGGAACTGAGAAGAGTCAGACCTGCCCTACCGAACCTCAGAAAAATGGATTATGATGAACTCTGAGGGAAGGTAGGTCAGATCCAATGTCTTGAAATACTGAAGGGGAAAAGTGTCCAAGAAGGATGGGAACTTCTGCACAATGAACAATTCTGCACGATCGCAAACAATCCCTGCAAGAAGTTAAAATGGGAAAAGTCTTAAGAGGTTGGCATGGACACATGTAGAACTATCCCAGGTACTGAAGAGAAAAACATACATGGAATAGTAAAGGAAAGGAGAGGGACATAATCAAAGAAGGATACAAGAGCATCTCCAGAAATGGTAGAAACTCTGCCCAAAATGCTAAATATCTGAAGGAACTGAGCTTGTGAGACATAGCAAAAATAACAGCAACAACAATGGACTTTAGGTATGTTAGAACTAAAGGAAAATCAAAGGGAGTATAGATCCATTGCAAGGTGAAAATAGCAAAGCAGTAGTAGGTCCTGAGGAGAAGGCAGAACTCCTTGATTTTTCATCTGTCTTCTCTCAGAAGGAAGATGGAGCCCTAACTGGTCATCATCATCCCCCTGAGGGAAGAGGGGACTGCAGCTTAGGATAGACAAGGAGAAGGTAAGGAAGAACCTAGTGAATTTAAATGAATTCAAGTCTCCAGGGCCTGATGGACTTCATGTCCGGGAACTGAAGACCCTAACAGAGGTGATAGAACCATTCTTGGTCATTTCTGAGAACTCCTAGAGGACTGCAGAGATCACAGAAGATTGAAGGAGAGTAAACGTCATCCCCAACATCAAAGAGGGGAAGAAGGAGAACTCGGGAAACTAAGGAGCTTTTAGTCTGACATATCTGCTGGGCAAGGTCTCTAAACAGATTATGGAATCATAGAGTTGGAAGAGACACAAGAGGTCATCAAGTCCAACCCCCTGCACACTATAGGTTTCACTACCCTATCCCCAATAGATGTTTATCCAGCCTCTATCTGAAAACTTCCATTGAAGGGGAACTGCACTGATTGACTGAGGTCCTCCCAGCTCTATAAGTCTGAGATAGATTTATTTCGAGATGCTTGAGTGTTGCATTCTTTCAGGGATGACTTCTGTCTCCATATCTAGGAAGGCTTGAGACAGCTGGTAGGATAGGACAGATGTGACAGATGTACACTAAGGTGCAAGTTCTCATCAGTTTGATGCTTGTCTGTTTTTATGCACCAGCAGGTGAAGCACTGAGGGGGATGACGAAGGGGACATCGTCCCAATGGCATCCACAATTCCCTTGGAACTGACCGTCTTGGAGAGTCAGCCTGGGTTCAGCCAGAGAGCAAGACGAGGAAGGACTTCAGTACCACAGACAGCTGCAGGAGCAGGAGTTGAGAATGCATCTTACCAGAGGGAGGAAGAAGTGGAGGAGGAAACCTCTTTCCAGAAAGCCCCAGGCAGCCCCAGGGAACGCCCAGCACTGCCTGCAGACGACCTATCTCCAAGGTCAGAGGATGCCCCACTGTCAGACCCGACTGGGAGCTCTGTGGACTATGGCTTCGTTTTGGCCCTGGTGTTCTTGGTAAGTGGGATCTTGCTCGTGATTGTGGCTTACAGCATTCCCCGCGAGGCCCGGGTGAACCCAGACACAGTGTCTGCCCGGGAGATGGAGAGACTGGAGTTGTACTATGCCCACCTGAGCTCCCATCTGGACAAGTGCATCATCGCTGGCTTGGTCATGTTAACTTTGGGGGGGATGCTCCTCTCAGTGCTCTTGATGGTGTCCATGTATAAAGGGGAGCTCTATAGGAGGAGGACATTCCCAGCTTCCAGAGCCCCCCGAAAGACTTACGGATCAATAAACCTGAGGATGAGGCAGCTCAGTGGAGAAGGGGCACACACCTTGGTGGAGAACGAGGTCATTCCGATGACAGAAATGACGCATGTCACGCAGAGCTGCTGATACCTCTCCAGATCTGGGGGATCAGACCCAGCCCTTCCTTCTGAAGAATGAACTGGAAGGACAGTGATTCAAGGCAGCTGTCCCTAAGGAAGGATTGTTTTGTAGTTCAAACATGGGGGATTTTATCTCCTAAAACCAAGATGTGTGCAGAAGCTGTTTCAATCCAGTCTCAGGCACCCACTAATTATGCCTCCCTTGCTGACACTCACACTTTAAAAAAAACCCCAAGGGCAACACTTTGGGGAACCAAATATTTATTTTTTACTTCATGGGGAACAGGGACTTCTTTCTGCAGCAGTGGGGCTCAAAGACCTTTTTTGAGTCCCCCCACCAGGTTTTCTGTCCTAGGGAGAGAACTCACATTTTTCCTTGTAGCTGTTCGACTGTTCTACAACCAGAATGCCTACCCTGAAGAAACAAACTCCAAATCCCTTCCTGGAGGTTTGCTGTGATTTTAACAACCTACCATCAAGCACGGTTAAAGTTGGCATTTTGAGCTAGGTCACTCTCTTTCTTTGCTGCAATCTCTTAGCAATAGCAACCTCTGTCTCACCTTGTGCATCAGCCGCTGCCTCTCCCAGCCACAGATCAGCACCGTGCAAGTGTGGCCGAGTTTGTACAGCTCAATGACATTTGCACATGTGGCCTTCCCTGTTTGTGGAAGCCAAACCTTGGAACTGAAGTCACAGATCAACTCATAAGCACACAAAAACCCACACCAGCAAAACCCTCATTTCCACAACTTGACTGCATCTTTGGTGACAAACATCATTGTCTCTGCCCTTTCTCCTTTGCCTGGTCTCCTGATTTTGAAGTTGGAAACACTCCCTGCAGTTTGGGGGTACAGTTATTTCTTGGGTGCAAACCGTGAAACATGAATGACTGTGATGGGAAATGTGTCAGCAGGAAGTTTAAAAATGGAAATTGTTCAGCCGTGGCTAAATGAAAGGTGACCTCTGAATTTAAACATAGGCGGTCGCCATCCAGAAAATATGGATCATTTGATATTCAAGTTTTCAAAGACTGAGGGGAAATGGAAAGCAGTGCAGTTGCCTTGCCAATTTCTTTTAATATTATGGCTCCAGATACCCCACCCATCCCCAGAAATTCCTCTGTTTATATTTACAAAATTAAAAGTGTCATTTTAAAAATAAAGCATAAGATTAAAAAACCCCTTTGAGCAAGAATTTGGCTGGTTTCATACACAGGGCTAGATCACACAGTTTGATTTGTTGTGTTTTTTGGATTCTGATTTTATTGTGTGTAAACCATAGTTTAGCATGTTGGGCAAATTCAGAAAATGTTGGTTTGTTCAGTAACCCATGGCTGAACAAATGAAGGCTTTGTGCAACATGTGAACCCAGTTTTAATCAAGTATAGAGGTGGATCTGATTATGCAACAAACAGATAACATGAATTATGCCATTTCTTACTGTTGAAAGGAACAGTTCACATTTGGGAAAGATTCTCTTTTCTTTTTACTGTGCCTGCCTAAAAAAAAAATGGTCATAAGGTTCCGTGTTCACATCCAAAAATGTGACACCTTAAAGACAAGCCATTTCTTCTAACAGTGTTGACGGATCACAGTCTGTTTAATTGGCCTTGACATCTCAAGTGAAATGAAACCTCAGTTTAACAGACCAATTGTGGAAGGGTAGTGTCTGTTATTCCCAAGTGTCCATTAAATTGGACAGTGTCGTCTGTGGGGACGCTGTTATGCAACTGATGCAAATTGCATCATTTTCATCTTCTGCCTTATTTGCATCATTGCATCATTACATAATATTGTGTCTATCCAACAGGAATGTTGAGTGATCCCTTCTAGGTCTGTTATGCTGAAGTCCATTAAACTGAAGTTCCCTCATCAAAATAAATGTAAAATTCTCTGGTGGTTTTGCTGAAAATGCTCCATGCAGCCTGCCCTTCTGGGATTGATTGATTGATTGATTGATTGATTTATTTATTTATTTATTTATTTATTTATTTATTTATTTATAAAACATAGATGCTTCCTTTCTGTCTACCTGGCACCCAAGGTGGCTTGCTGCAGTTAAAACTATAAATGGTAAAGCACAAGGATAAAAACAAGGTGATTAAAATCAAGACAAATTTAAATCCAGCATTGTTACCTATACCGGTTACATAAAATATCGATTCAGCTGTTAATGAAAAGCTTGATGAAAGAGATGGCTATTCACTGATTTCCTAAATACTGGGAAGTGGAGGGCACACATGTCTTCTTGGGAGAGAATGGCTGGCTGGGGAATTCTGGGAGTTGAAGTCCACATGTCTTAAAGTTGCCAAGGTTGAGGAGGACTGCACTTGATGGTCAAGGGCACCAGCCACACATTAGATGGTCCAGCTCAGAGTGTTTGCAAGGGGTATGTGGAAAAAAGTGAAGATGGAAACTGAGGTTGACCGATGTAGAAAAGGGCAGGATGTCCATCACATGATTGTGGCTGGCATCTTGATTTTTTTCACCCCTCACCTGCGGACACACCTGGTCAAGCTTCTGGAAAAGGTGGGATCATCAGTACAGCAGTGAGGAGTTCAGAGTGAAAGAGACAGAGAGGCCAGTCTTCACTCATTCAGGGGTTTAGAGATGGGCACCAGCACCTTAAATTGTGCCCAATAAGTGCATTAGTGGAGATCTTTCAGGTGTCATATGGTCCCTGTGGGCTTTGCATTTTGCATCAATTGGTCAATTTCCAGACACGTTTCAAAGGCAGTGTCACATAAAGCATGTTGCAACAGCAGAGAACAAGATGTATGCATGGCATGGACAACGGTTGAGAACCCTAACCAGCTTTGGAAAAGTCCCAGGTGGCCCACTGGTCTGTAGTTGTCCTAGCCATCATCTGCAAATTGTTGGAGATGCTGGAGGTCAAAAGCACACCCAAGCTACAAAGCTGATCTTTCTTCTTACCAAGAACACCTCTGTCCTGCCAGGATTAAATTTCAGTTGGTCGCTTAAACCTGATGAAGGGCTGGAAGAGAGGGAATAAATTCATGGATGCTAGCAGGTTCCTTGGAATTAGACCATAAGGTGCAATAGAGCCGGGTGACCTCAATATAGGCTGACCATACGTCCTGTTTTGAATGGGACAGTCCGGTTTTTTAAACATTTCCAGACCGTCCCGTCATTTTAATATAAATGTCCATTTTGTCCCATTTTCTTAAAAACCTTACTTAAAAATTTGAAAGTTCCTGCAAACCTGTCAGAAGGCAGTCTGACTTTGAGCGGAAGGAGGGGGAGCTCAGCAGAAACAGTGGGAAAAAAGCCGCAGAGCTCAACCCAGCGGGAAACCTAAAAAGGAAAAAACAGGATCAGCTGATAGGCGGTGATCAAAGGGCGAGCCGACTGGCTCCTGCCTTGAAACGGCGGGAAGAAAAGAACGTAAAAGCACAGCCAGAGGAGGAACGGCTTGTCAGGGACAACCGTTCACTAGACTCTCCAGCCCAGCCTTGCCTCTCGCAAACGAAGGAATCCGAAGATTTCCAGCCCAAGAAAATCGGAGAAGTTCCTGCCTGCCGATCCAGCCCGTTGCCAAGCCCTGCCCCGTTTTGCCATCCCAGTGTCCCATTTTTGTCTCAAGGAAATATGGTCAGCCTACCTCAATACACTGATGACATTTCACTCCCAAGATCCAAACGATCTCCCTTAGAGGTTTCAGGCAGTGCTTAAACAGCATAGGGGGCAAGATAGGGCCCTGAGGGACACTCTGGGTCAGAGATCTAGGCATCAAGCCGGAGTCCTCCAGAGCCCCTACTGGGGTTACCTCCTGACAGGAAGGACCCCTGCAAAGCAGTTTCACCAAGGCCCAATTCTGCCAGATGCTCAGAAGGATCTCATCATTCCTGGTATTGAAGGCTGCTGAGAGGTCCAGGAGCACCAGTGGAGGCCACCCTCCCACCCTTAGCTTCCTGTGCAGGCCGTCTGCGAAGAGGACCAAAAGAGGCTCAGTGCCATATCCTTGGGGAACCCCAAATGAAATGGGTCCAGACAGCCTATTTCATCCAGGTGCATCTGGGGCGATGAGGCTCCTATTTCCTCAGTTGCTTTACCCAGGAACGGAAGATTAAAGACTGACCAATAATTACAAAGATAGTTCAGGTCCAGGGAGGGCTTTTTCAATAAATTAAGCAAATAGGTACACATCTCTTATCCTAAGAGGCATTAATCATCTCTCATAATTATGGTGCCAGTCCTGACCTGGCTGATAATAACCAGGGTTGAAGAAGGAAGAAGTGTCCCTGATCTTTCCACCCATTCTGTCCATGTCCTCCCTACCTACAAGGTGAAAAAAAAAATCCAAATTAATGTGACAAGTAGTTTCCATGGTTACCTTCCAGTGACCTTCTTCAATGCTGGCACTGAAGCTGATTTTGCAGATGACCTTGTTTGCAAAGAACTGTAAGCTAACATGGAGTAGTGATTAAGGTGTTGGACTAAGAATAGGATCAAGTCCACCCTCAGCCACAGAAGCTCCCTGGGGACTTTGGGCCAGTTGTTCTCCCTCTCTCAGCACCCCCTACCTCACAGGGTTGTTGTGGGGTCAGAAAGGGAGGAGGAAACACCACATATGGGACCTGAGTTCCTGGAGAAAAGGCAGGATAGAAACCCAACCTATGAATAAACAAATGATGAGATCTGCTCACAGTGAACCACAACTGTTCCAGATGCCTCCATCCAACATCTTGGTGGCCAGAAGTCACACAGTATGGAAGAGCATCGCTGGCCTATTCTGGCAGAGTCAGTGGTAGCTACATCCAATGCCACAGAATAAGTTTGCAAATGGGTCTTGAGAAGGCCCCACTCCATGCTCAAATCAACTATTTAATAAAAGGTATTATCTAATACCTTCAGCAAAGGATCGTTACCTTGCCGTGGTGCTGGAGCTTGAGCACCTCAGTGATGCCATGAGCTAAACCGTGAAGGGTCACCCAAGACGGGAAGGTCATGACAGAGAGGTCAGACTAAATGCGATCCCTGGGGAAGGTAATGGCAACCCACCCCAGTATTCTTGCCGTGAAAACTCAATGGATCAGTACAACCAGAGATATGTTGGTATACCATCGGAAGATGAGACCCCCAGGTTGGAAGATGGTCAAAATGCTACTGGGGAGGAACAGAGGATGAGCTCAACTAGCCCCAGACGTGATGACGCAGCTAGCTCAAAGCCAAAAGGACGGCTAGCGGCCGACGGTGCCGGTGGTGAACGGCGAATCCGATGTTCTAAGGATCAACACACTATTGGAGCCTGGAATGTAGGATCTATGAGCCAGGGCAAATTGGATGTGGATTAAAGATAGACATTTTGGGCATCAGTGAACTGAAATGGACTGGAATGGGCCACTTCACATCAAATGACCACCAGATCTACTACTGTGGACAAAAGGACCACAGAAGAAATGGAGTAGCCTTCATAATTAATAGTAAAGTGGCTAAAGCAGTGCTCGGATACAATCCAAAAAACGATAGAATGATCTCAATTCGAATTCAGGGCAAGCCATCTAACATCACAGTGATCCAAATATACGCCCCAACCACAGATGCTGAAGAAGCTGAAGTAGAGCAGTTCTATGAGGATCTGCAGCACCTACTGGACAACACGCCTAAAAGAGATGTTATTTTCATCACGGGAGACTGGAATGCTAAGGTGGGCAGTCAAATGACACCTGGAATTACAGGTAAGCATGGCCTGGGAGAACAAAACGAAGCAGGACATAGGCTGATAGAATTTTGCCAAGACAACTCACTCTGCATAACAAACACCCTCTTCCAACAACCTAAGAGACGGCTTTATGCATGGACTTCACCAGATGGACAACACCGAAATCAGATTGACTCCATCCTTTGCAGCCAAAGGTGGCGGACATCTATACAGTCGGTAAAAACAAGACCTGGAGCTGACTGTAGTTCCGATCACGAACTTCTTCTTGCACAATTTAGGATCAGACTAAAGAGATTAGGGAAGACCCACAGATCAGCTAGATATGAGCTCACTAATATTCTTAAGGAATATGCAGTGGAGGTGAAGAACAGATTTAAGGGACTGGACTTAGTAGATAGGGTCCCGGAAGAACTCTGGACAGAAGTCCGCAACATTGTTCAGGAGGCGGCAACAAAATACATCCCAAAGAAAGAGAAAACCAAGAAGGCAAAATGGCTGTCTGCTGAGACACTAGAAGTAGCCCAAGAAAGAAGGAAAGCAAAAGGCAACAGGGATAGGGGGAGATATGCCCAATTAAATGCAAAATTCCAGAGGTTAGCCAGAAGAGATAAGGAATTATTTTTAAACAAGCAATGCGCGGAAGTGGAAGAAGACAATAGAATAGGAAGGAGAAGAGACCTCTTCCAGAAAATTAGAAACATGGGAGGTAAATTCCAGGCAAAAATGGGTATGATCAAAAACAAAGATGGCAAGGACCTAACAGAAGAAGAAGAGATCAAGAAAAGGTGGCAAGAATATACGGAAGACCTGTATAGGAAGGATAACAATATCGGGGATAGCTTTGATGGTGTGGTCAGTGAGCTAGAGCCAGACATCCTGAAGAGTGAGGTTGAGTGGGCCTTAAGAAGCATTGCTAATAACAAGGCAGCAGGAGATGACGGCATCCCAGCTGAACTGTTCAAAATCTTGCAAGATGATACTGTCAAGGTAAGGCATGCCATATGCCAGCAAATTTGGAAAACACAAGAATGGCCATCAGACTGGAAAAAATCAACTTATATCCCCATACCAAAAAAGGGAAACACTAAAGAATGTTCAAACTATCGAACAGTGGCACTCATTTCACATGCCAGTAAGGCAATGCTCAAGATCCTGCAAGGCAGACTTCAGCAGTTCATGGAGCGAGAATTGCCAGATGTACAAGCTGGGTTTAGAAAAGGCAGAGGAACTAGGGACCAAATTGCCAATATCCGCTGGATAATAGAAAAAGCCAGGGAGTTTCAGAAAAACATCCATTTCTGTTTTATGGACTATTCTGAAGCCTTTGACTGTGTGGACCACAACAAATTGTGGCAAGTTCTTAGTGTATGGGGATACCAAGTCATCTTGTCTGCCTCCTGAAGAATCTGTATAACAACCAAGTAGCAACGGTAATAACAGACCACGGAACAACGGACTGGTTTAAGATTGGGAAAGGAGTACGGCAGGGCTGTATACTCTCACCCTACCTATTCAACTTGTACACAGAACACATCATGCGACATGCTGGGCTTGAGGAATCCAAGGCTGGAGTTAAAATCTCTGGAAGAAACATTAACAATCTCAGATATGCAGATGATACCACTTTGATGGCTGAAAGCGAAGAGGAGCTGAGGAGCCTTGTGATGAAGGTGAAAGAAGAAAGTGCAAAAGCTGGCTTGCAGCTAAACCTCAACAAAACCAAGATTATGGCAACCAGCTTGATTGATAACTGGCAAATAGAGGGAGAAAACGTAGAGGCAGTGAAAGACTTTGTATTCCTAGGTGCAAAGATTACTGCAGATGCTGACTGCAGTCAGGAAATCAGAAGACGCTTAATCCTTGGGAGAAGAGCAATGACAAATCTTGATAAAGTAGTTAAGAGCAGAGACATCACACTGACAACAAAGGTCCGCACAGTTAAAGCAATGGTGTTCCCCGTAGCAACATATGGCTGCAAGAGCTGGGCCATAAGGAAGGCTGAGCAAAGGAAGATGGATGCTTTTGAACTGTGGTGTTGGAGGAAAATTCTGAGAGTGCCTTGGACTGCAAGAAGATCAAACCAGTCCATCCTCCAGGAAATACAGCCAGACTGCTCACTTGAGGGAATGATCTTAAAGGCAAAACTGAAATACTTTGGCCACATAACGAGAAGACAGGACAGCCTGGAGAAGATGCTGATGCTGGGGAGAGTGGAAGGCAAAAGGAAGAGGGGCCGGCCAAGGGCAAGGTGGACGGATGATATTCTAGAGGTGACGGACTCGTCCCTGGGGGAGCTGGGGGTGTTGACGACTGACAGGAAGCCCTGGCGTGGGCTGGTCCATGAAGTCACGAAGAGTCGGAAGCGACTAAACGAATAAACAAAACAAAAAATTATCTAATACCTTTTTAGATATTATATTTTTATATATTGTAATTTTATTGTATATTTATTGTTTTATTGATTATTGCTGTAAACTGCCCAGAGTCCCTTTGGTAGGAGGAAATGGGTGGTGACAAATCTGATAAATAAAATCAATCAATGAATCAATTCCCCCAGGAATTCCTCTACTTGCACATACTGAGGAAATGATTGATTGTGAATCAATGGATTGTGAATCAATGGATTTGCAGGCCTTTAGGCTGGACCATTAGATAGCAGACATGGGACACTCTCTGGTTTAAAACTGTCCAGAGTGACCTGTCCATAACAATGGAATTACAAGCAGCTCCCCTGCTTTCAAATGACCAGCACCAGCCAAACAGAATGCCAAGCCAATAGGACCACAGTTATCATGAAATTCTGAGCCATCCAGACAGGCAGTCTCAAAACAGACACTGAGGTTCTCAAGAAGAAATCCAAGGTAGTCCATTGACCCAAAACCTAGTTTAAGAGGAGGACCCCCAGACACAGTAGCAGACCCTCAACATTGGCAGAAGGTCAGATGAAACTTCTGGCTAGTGAAATGGAATTCCTACAGCGTGACAGCCAGCCACCAGCCCTGGCCTGCTGCATTAGAGCACAGTAATCTGGCAGACAGCCCTGGGACAGATTAAGTCTCCCCTTTGCTCTCAGCCAGATCTCTGTAATATGAGCCAAGTCAGACATTTCATTCAGGATTAAATCCTTAATAGCAGATGCTTTGCCAGTGATTAACTTGGCATTACAAAGCAAGAAATACGACATAAAGAAACATGTCATAAATAAACATAAAGAAATATAAATATTAAAAATAAAGAAACATGACAAATAAGACATTTCAACGAGAGGCCCTTCCGTCATTGTCACCTTGACTTCAGACTGCATCTGAAGCAGAAAGAGGCCAGCCTTCCACCATCCATCCCCAGGGCTAGTCACCACTTCAAAATACCCAGAAACGTTGCCTTCCACAGGCAGTCTGAAGTGCGACATTCAGGACCTTCTCAGGACCTGTCATTACTTATCTCTTGCTGTTGTATCCATAGATCCAGCTCTAAACCATGAAGACTGCTTGGGAAAAATATATTTAAACAACCTTCTGCATTCTATTTGTTTATTACAAATGTGAGGGTTCATATTGTGTTAGTTTGTTTTCCTTTGCTTACAATTGGTTGATTGATTGGTTGATTATATGCCATCAAGTCAATGTTGACTCTTAGTAATCTTGTAGGACTTCTCCATGATGATCTGTCCCCAACCTGGTTCTTCAGGTCTTCCAGTGGTGTCCCCTTGCTGCTGGTTGTCCTCTTCTTCTCTTTCCTTCCATCTTTCCCAGCATTATGGTCTTCTCAAGGCAGCTGTGTCTTCATATTGATTGATTATTTTCCATGTCAGTGTTGACCCTTAGTGACCACATAGATAGATTTTCTCCATGACGATCGGTCCTCAACCTGGTCCTTCAGGCTCCCAACAATGTCCCCACCGCAACTGTCCTAACAGTCAGGAATCACGCTGAGACAAGGAGTAGGTCTCTAGTGTTTATTACTGCTACATAAGACAGAAAATCCTAACAAACTGAAGAAGTGTGGGAAAACCCAGACAGATAAACCCCAAAAGTCAAGGCAGGTCTGATCTGTGTCTCTTTGAATGGCTGCTCAACTCCTCAGTACTACGCATGCGTTTTCCCCCCTGGATAGAGGCCCCCTCCTGCTCGCCATCAGTACTCATGACAGTAACTGTCTTCATCCCCCTGGCTGCTGGTCCTCCTCTTCTTCTCTTTCCTTCCACCTTTCCCAGCATCAGAGCATTCTCCAGAGAGCTGGGTCTTCGCAAAATGTGTCTGAAGTAGGATAGCTAGAGCCTGGTCATTTGTACCTTGAGGGGGAACTCTAGGCTGATTTGTTTGATCCATCAGTTTGGATGGCTCCAGATACATACTAGGATCACACTTATTTCAACAGGAACAAGACAGACACCGACAAAACCCGAGTGCATGCTTTTGAGCGCATGGAAACTCTTCTTCCCCTGAGATGGTAAATAACCATAAAATGCATCCAAGTAGGGACAGAGCTGCAAAATCTGCACTGAATTGTCTCAGCAAGGAAGATGGGAATATTCAAATTACATTCTTCCAGGTTCATCCAGAGAAGTCTGAATGCCACTGCGATGAAGGAATAGCATTCCTTTGGAGGGAGATGGGCAATGACGAAATGTGAAATATACAGTAAATAAATACAAATAAATAAATTTCACTTCTTTGTGATTTCTTTGCATGCTTTTTCCCCCCCATAGGCGGAAATATGAGCACCCTGGAAAATCCGAGAAATGTGTCACCATCATTTATTCATTTACTGTCATTGATTTATGTGATTGATATGGCTGCCATCTCACACAGGTAAGTCTGAGCAGGGTACAAGGATTTAAAAAAACAGAAACCCACCACATCTAATTCCCAGGCCCAAGGATACAATGATAATCCCATTAACAGGAAAAAAGGTATAGTGACAATAGCCAAGTTCATTTACCCACTTGACCCAAATGCGGGGGAAACATCCAGGCCTTGCAAAAGGCTAACAGGGTTGGGGCCATCCTAATCTCCAGGGCAATGTTTCTCAACCTCAGCAACTTTAAGACGCGTGGACTTCAACTCCCAGAATTCCCTAGCCAGACTTGCTGGCTGGGGAATTCTGGGAGTTGAAGTCCACGCGTCTTAAAGTTGCTGAGGCTGAGAAACACTGCTCCAGTGGGATGCTGTTCCATAGGGCAGGCCCTGCCACTGAGAAGGCATGACTCTGAGGTCCAACGAGATGGCACTGCTTGATAGAAGGGACCTGGGGCATGCCCTCCCTGCTAGATTTGGCGAGACGAGGAGAAACAATGATGGTCCCACAAGTAGCCCCACCCTATGCCCTGTAATGCTTATAAGTAATAACCAGCACCTTGAATCGCACCCAGAAGCCTGTGGGGAGCCAGTGCAGCTCATGGAGCAGAAGTGCAATGGGGTCGTATCATGGAGCACCTCAGACTGCCTGCACCACTGCATTCTGGGCTGGCTGCAGCTTCCAAGTACACTTCAAGGGCAGCCTCATATGAGGTAGTCCTTGTTTAAAGACCATTCATTTAGCAGTGGTTTGGACTTATGATGGCACTAAATACCAACTTGTGACTGGTCCTTGCACTTACAACTATCAAAGCATCCCCACAGTCATGTGGGGATGTGATGTGATCACAATTCGGGGGCTTGGCAACCATTTCGCACTTATGGCTGTCACAGCATCCTGCAGTCATGTGATTGTCATTTTCTACCTTCCCAGCTGGCTTCTGGCAAGCAAAATCAATGGGGAACTGTGTGATTCCCTTAATGACCACATGGTTCACTTAACGACCGCTGCAAAAAGGTCATAAAATTGGGTCAGATTTGCTTAATGACTGCATTGCTTAGTGACCAAAATTCTGGTCCCACTTGTGTCATTAAGGAGGACTACCTGAGTGCATTACAGTAATCCAAATGGGACATAACTAGGTCATGAGTCACTGTAGGAAGGCCTCCTGGTCCATCATGGTGTGTGGCCTTTGGGATTTGATTCCAGAGCTGGCAAAATTTCTAAATATGGGTAGGAATCCAGCTGGGGAGAGGGGAGTGTGTGCATTGTTCCCTTCCTATCTTAAATACAAGCCTTCTGCAAACCTGGGGAAAGCTGGTGGATTTAAAGCATCCCAGAGGCGAAATAGGTACAGACCATGTACTTCATGGTTTTGCTCCACCTTGACCTTGACACAACAGAAGAAGTGATACAGGAACGGGCCAGCTCCATACTAAAGACATTGACCCAGCAGCCAGGGTAGTACCAAGTAGTCTGGTCGTGCTAGATCACCTTTCCTTAACCCAATACCTTTCAGACAAGCCGTGATGACTCCTCCCAATCCAGAACTCTAAGCTGATGCATTGCAGCATAGCACACCTGGAGAGTGCCAGGTTGCAAAAGGCCATCCACCTTGAAACAACTTCCAGATGCTTCCAGTCTCACCCCCCCCCTTGCATCCACCCACCTACTTCTGCGCATCATCTTTGGCCAATGTGGCCGGCTGTCCCCTGTGGAGCGAACCTCAATTGCTTTCACTTTGAGTAAGATTAAAAGCCCTTTGAAAAGACTCAGCTATTAAGAGAGGACCGAGCTGCAGAAAGCTCCTTTTATTGACACAGAGCGAGGCTCAGCCCTGCATTAGGGACTGAAAGCTCCTTGCCAGGAGACTTTAATGGGAGTTTGGTGTTCGGGCAACACTGTTTTACCATATTATCCCTAAAGGAGGCCCCAGGGATTATACGCAGAAGGACTGGGGTTGTTGACATAGGCTTTGTGATGGAACATGTGCCGGGTTCCTGCAGCATGCTATGCTGTGTTACAAGATTGTGATGCAACCTGTTGCTGGAACCCAGCCTGTGTCTTAGCAGGTTGCAGGGGTGTCAAAGAAGTCCACAAGGCAGCCACAACTATGCGATTGAAGCCCCACCCCTTTTACATGCACATGGAGAGGATCTGAGCTCTGACTGGCTTGCGTTGATCATTCCATAGCAGGGTTTCTCAACCTTGGCAACTTTAAGATGTGTGGACTTCAACTCCCACAATTCCCCAGCCAGCCAGGGGAGCTGAAGCCCACACATCTTAAAGTTGCCAAGGTTGAGAAACCCTGCTCCACAGGATAAGTGCCATAACAGAGAAGAGTTGGAGCCCAGCCTAAGGCCAAGGGAAACCTAACCGAAGTGACAGGCACCCTCTTAACGCCTCCTGGAGCTCACCCCTTAAAAGCTAAGCACGGTTCTTAGCCCAGAAAACAAATCCTTTTTGTTTTTGGTTCTTAGCCCAGAAAACAAAAACGCAGGAGAAAGAAAGAAAAGATTATTGTTCTTCCACATTGTTCAATTCACGAAAGCAATCCATAGTTGGGGCCTTGACACTCTATTGCATTTTCAGAATACACTAATCGATTTTATAAACTCAAGGCTTCTTGATCCGTCGCCATTCAGAGAGACCGACGTACCCCCACAGAGAACAGCAGATAAGAACTGATTGTGCAGGATTTTCTGAAGGTCTTATATTTTATACCCTCCATGGGCGTCAGAGAGCCTCAGGTTTTTAAAGGGACGATTCGATTTTGGATTAAGTACTTCTCCTGTGGTTTTGGCATTATATTTCTCACAAACCTTAGCAGTGTTGGGAGGTTCTCTTGGGAGCGAGGAGGGAAGATTTTTAACTTCAGAACTCAAAGCGATTATATTTCTTCGATATTGAAAGCAGAGGATTAATTCAAGGGACAAGAAGACTAGAGTGAATCCAATAGCCTTTTCTGCTCTTTTGACAAACGCCCACAACTATTTGAAGGATTTAACCTATTTGTGGAGATTTGTTTGTAATAAATCAGACACAGCACACGCTCCGTTCTTTATCATTACACAGGGGCCCAAGGGAGAGAAGAAAGCAATAGAATGCTTTGCCATTATTTCCAGAAACTGGTGAGCTGAATGCAAGGGTATCCATGGGCTGGGGTCAAAAACAGTCAAGATGGCGATTGCAACTGGGAGGATTAAAACACCAGCCCTTTGTGTGTGTTGCACATAAAACAGGGCTGGTGCTCTGACTGCACAGCTGTAGCTGCCCTCTTGACTTTTTTGAGCCCTGGTCTGTAGGACGTTCCTGACAGTGAGGGGAGGAACCTGCGAAAACCTCCCCCAAAGCATCCAATTTGCCCATTTGGGGCCAAAGGTTTGGATGGCACCAAGGCATTTTTGATGAATAAATGGAAAGATTAACCTGCATCCTCAATCACAGTACGTACACAATGATTTTGGGATCCCAAGTTATAAGCACTTTTTCTCCTTTCTCGGTTTCTAATTTTGTTTCATTTTTGTAATTTTGCTAACTCTGTGCCTGGATATTGTATGTACTCAGTAAGTCTTTGGCTGCAGATACGTATGTGTGTGTGCAAATATTCATACCATGGATATTGATATATACTCATTCCCCGGCAGTCCATTTGTGGCTGACAAAGACTAAGGAATTGACCGGAGTATTTGATTCAGGCCATTCCCCCCTTTAATCAGATGAATCTTTCCTGAGTTTGGGGGTTATAAAGGGAAAAACAGACACTTTTAGCCTATCCAGACTTCCCCTCCCCCAAATCAAGCCCCGCTCAAAATGTAGAGATTAGTGTCACCTCAGGGAGGGGGTGCCAAAGTGAGAGGCAGCTATCAATTAAAGTTTGAACCATTAGAATAGAGATGGATAGTCTTTGGATGGATTGCGGGTGGGTGGGATTCAGCTCTCAAGGCATAAGCAGAGGGAAGGCAACTTAATTCAAACATTCAAAATGATTACGCATTTAGTTTTTCAACCTTGGCCACTTAAAGATGTGTGGACTTCCCCATTCTGGCTGGGGAATTCTGGGAGTTGAAGTCCACACATCTTAAAGCAGCCAAGGGTGAAAAACACTGATCTGGAATGTTGCGTATTAGCAACCAGACTGCCAGTCGTGTATCCAGATTTGATCAATTGAGCCAATTACATTTCTCTAAATAAATAAAAACAAGTCAATATGCCCAGGATCTCTCTGGATTATTTTTCTTTTACCAACCTGGGTGCTTGCGAGAGATGGATAACACCTCTTTATGGATAATGGAGTTTGTAGTCCACCACATCTGGAAGACAACAGCTTGGGTAAGGCAGGACTAACCTTCCCGCAATCTGGCTGCAGAGGCTGACCTGCTCTCAAAGGGCAGGGTTGTCTCAGGCCCTTGCAACCAAGGAGAGCCTCTTCAGTCCCCTTCAGGCTTCTGGCGAGGAACAGACCTCACCACTGGCTACACCTCCTTCGGAAGGCCCAGCACATCTAACTCCACTAGGAAATATCAGACAGCCCTTCGGCAGCTGGCAAGCAATTACCAGAGATGTACATCTTCCCCAGAGGCACTCCAATGGTTGCCAGGGAACAGGAATTAGCTGCTTTTACAACTGAAGGAAGGGATTCTGGCAGGAAAGATGGAGGATTTGTTTTGAGAGAGTGCAGACTGAGGTTCATTGTTCATTTTATTGCGACTATTAATTGCAACCTGTAATGGGGGCACTGGTGATGCAGGAGAAGCACTTCCAAGGGTGGCAGCTTTGCCTACCACCAAAACCAATTCAGTTGGGCCAGCGGTGTGTGTGTGGTTGTGTGGTGTTTGGAGAGAGGGGCTCTGCTCAGAGTTTCATCCTTACTAAAGCAGCTCTTCTGTCAAGCCACCGTGTCAATTCCCCAAAGCCACAGTCGGCAGCTGGCAGCCCTGGGCCAAATACTGCCTGTTAGCAGTTGGTCTCCAGATCAAGGAAGATCCCTCAGTCCTTCCACTGGTATCTGGCTGCCCCCTAGTTCTCATTTCAGTTTCTCCACACACCATGAAGTTGTGACTGTGCTTCTCTGGCAAGGGAAAAAAAATCGAGGCGGCTGAAATTGAGGAGGATGTGGGACGACGTGCTGAATCACAGCCCCACCGAAATTTTAGCAGCACCCAGCAAAACCACACGGGAGGGATGCTCAGCGATAAATTGGAAGGAGCTGAAAACAGAAGGCAGAAGAGCGTTGGTGGCTGATCTACCCTTATCTAGTTCTACCATGTTTAGTTTCAAACTGGTTCATGATTAAACTGGGTTGCCAGTCCTGATATATACAGAACCTCCACCAAAGGGGTTCCTTTGCTCACAGCTTTTGAAAACTCTACCCTTTCAAAGACACACCAGCTGATCTCGGAGCACTCGGAGATATGGTTCACCGGATTTAAGACCCGGAGAAGCGAAAGTAACATGCTGGGGGGAAAAGGAGAGAAAGGCAGAGGCTGAAAGGTTAACTGCGTGCCGTTTCCTCTTCTGGTTTATAGCAGGGGGACCAAAACCAGTGGGCCAGGAAGGAAAACCACTGCAGAAAAGGCCAACTCTCCCCCATGTCTGGGTAAGCATCCGGCGTCGGTCTGCCAGGAAAGAAACGATGAAGCCCGGCTGTTGTCACATGAACATATCGTCATAGTCAGGAGGGCGAAGGTGGTCAGGATTAGGCCTGAAAGAGGAGTGGAGAAGGGTTTTAGTTTAATCCTCCAAATTCTGGGACTAAGGAACCCGGAAGCCTTGGCAATGTTAACTCCCACCCTTATCATCAGAACGATAGTCCTTACCTGGCAGTGTATCAGTTTAATAAGAACATAAAATCGTACAGGAGGTAGAGGCTGTGGCTGGCAGGGAGGAAGGTCGCTGCCCAGTTCCCCGATCAGCCAATTGTTCCCTGGTTTGGGAAACTTACAACAGTGACTCATGTCCTCATCAGTGGCAGCCCAGACTACTGTAACACCCATAATGCAGGGCTGCCTTTGAAGACTCAGAAGCTGCAACTTGTAGAGAATGCACTAACTCAGTGCTCCTCAACGCTGGCCACTTTAAGACGTGTGGACCCAGCAAAGCTGGCTGGGGAATTCTGGGAGTTGAAGTCCACACGTCTTAAAGTGGCCAGCGTTGAGAACTCTGCAGTAACTAGTAGGAAAACCTGCTGTTGTTGAGCTGTGCCTCTGTGGTGGTCCCTACCATGTTTGTCAGTAGGTTGGAGGTCCCAATTCGAAGTGCTGGTTATGACCTCCAAAAACCTAACTGGGAGATTATTATTCCAGGGGCTGTCTTGCTCAGTAGGATTCTCCCTGTCCTATTGGGATAATTAGAGAGGGTGTGCTGAAGGTCCCTCCCTACAAGATGAGAGAGAGGTATGGACCAGGAGGCAGGCCTTCTTGGTGGTGGCCCCCACAATTTGGAACATGCTGCCCCCAAAGGTAACCTTGACCCCCTCTTGTCTGGCAGTTCCAGAAGCCAACAAACACTGTACTTTTTCAGTGGGTTTTTGCTTCCAAATATGGACCACAAGTGGCCTTTGAATGATAATGGTCATGGTTTCAGAGTACGGTTAATTTACTGCATTTTCTACGGCTCTCCAGTCCTAGCAGGGCTCAGGTGGATTACGTTCTTCGATATGGTTTAAGGAAGTTTGGGTGTTTTACTGATGGTTTTATGGTGCGCCACCCAGAGCTGGTTGATTGGCGCAGGAGGGAAATGCTGTAAAATTGTAAATCCTAGAATAAATCCTGCAGCTGTTTACGTAAGACGCTTAACTCAGTTACGGAGCTAATCTGCGTCCAGGAATCCCAGGCCATCTGAACCAGTTGGGTTGAAACAACTTGCTGAGCCACAAAACTAACAGAATTGATCACAATTAACCAAGGTTAAAATGAATCAAGTGTGGCACCCCCATTTGCAAGCACAAAAATTATGGCATTTGAAGGAAGATGTCAGCACAGATAGGTTCTTGTTTGACCCCCAGGGGGACATCACTAAACTTACGCCAGAGTTTAGGTTATAATGGTTTGGGGATGCCTTAGGATGTTGTTAAACCATGTTTAGGCACAACCATGTTTAGGCACAACATGCAACAAGAATGCGAAAAACATGTTTTGTTAATCCAGGCTGTGAATTAAGCGTGTTCTTCAAACCAGCCTTGCTCTCTTAACTGCCTAACTCTCATATGGCCATGGAAATTCTTCTTAATATTTGTTTATTTATTAATTTCTTTTCTACTTCTGCTTTCATTCAGGAACTCAAGGTGGCATAACAGAGCTCTCCTCTTTTTTCCCCACAAAAACCTCGTGAGGTATCCTTCTTATGACTTGCAACAGTACAATCGGGATGTTTGCAAAGTTTCTCAATTTGGGATCCTTTTACGCTTGGTCCAAACTGCGACCCAGCTTATGACAGTGCGGCACCAGCAGAACCCCCGTTTCTTTCCCATCCAAGTTTCTAAAGTCACACAAAAATTTCCCTCTGGGGGCTGCATCTGATGGTGAAATGGCGTTTTCTGGCAAATAAGGGGCCATGGGAAATTTAGCAACGATGTGTTGGGGAACCTCCAAAGTGCAGAATGAATATTATTTTGAAAATTCAGTTTTTAGGCAACCCAGCTTGGCAGTATCTCAATACTCACCCGCCCCGCCTGGCCCCTGGGGGTCCAAACGGGTCAAATCTGGCACCTGGAGGAACAGAACCAGGTGGGAGTCTGCTGGGGAGCCCAGAAGAGGGGTCAAGAACAGGATTCCGAAACCCTGATCGAAGTGGATCAAAGATCATTCCCCCTCCTCGACCCCTGAGGAAGAGAATCACACATGAATGCAGATCTGCGACCAGGACAAGGGATGGGCTTGTACAGGTAGTCCTCGACTTACGACCACAATTGGGACTGGAACTTCCGTTGCTAAGCGAGGCAGTTAAGTGAGTCATGCCTGATTTTACAACCTTTTTTTTCTGCGGTTGTTAAGCAAATCCTTCTTCCCCCATTGCCTTTGTTTGTCAGAAGCCGGCTGGGAAGGTGGCAAATCATGTGACCACAGGGATGCTGCAACTGACATAAGTGTGAAAGTCTGGTTGAAAGTCACTTTTATCAGCACCGTTGTAACTTTGAATGGTTGCTAAACAAATGGTCAAAAGTCAAGGACTACCTGTAGTTAATCTGCCCAATGAAGCAGGGAAAATTCCCTACTTCTCAAAAAATACTTGGTTAGTCCACAAAGGTAGTCAGCAAGTCAGGACTGACGAGAGGACGAACTTTACTCTGTATTCAACCACCCTATGGAACTCATTGCCACAAGGTAGGCTTTTTTTTTTTTTTTAAGGATCAGAGTTGGTTTTGTGTCCTGGTCTGTTCAGGACCGTCTATAAAGGCAGGCATAACCGCCAAGGTTGCAGATTGGAAGGTACATGCCTACAGAAGATAATAAAGTAAAAATCAACTTGTGCAATTGGACCGGCTTACTCGGCTCTGCTTTTGGCCCGTGGCTTTCTTGCACAAGACTTCTGCACCCAACCTCCGATAGGGGACCCCCGGGCTGGTTGGTTGGAGATAACAGGAGCTGGAATCCAACCTATCTGGAGGATACCAGCTTTGGGAAGCCTGTAGATCTGTGTTTCTCAACCTTGGCCACTTTAAGATGTGTGGACTTCAACTCCCAGAATTCTCCAGCCAGCATGAAGGATTGTAAAAAGAAAATCCTTGAAGTAAGGGATTGACTCACCCCAAAGGGTCCAGATCTTGTCGGCCAATATCAAATGGGTTCAGCGGGTCTGGCCTGGAACAAAAGTCTAGAATCAGACAACGGATCTACCCAACACTTCCTTTTAGCTCCGGAATGGGTGAAGCTGAGACCCTCCCTGGCACGCACAGCGTGCCTCCCACCATTCTAGTCCCCAGTGAGGCCTGCTCCCCTCACACAGTCCACACATCAGGCCCAGTCACCCAACATACCACGAGGGACTCACCAGTTGGGCTGCCGGCTGCTGTGAGGATGTTGAGGAGGGATCCACAAAGGGTCGTGATCGGGAGGGTTGGGCGGGGACGGGTTCCTCTCCCGTCTGGGCTGCTCCTTGGCCTCACTTCGCACTTTGGAGGTTTCGAAAGGGGAGATGATGTGATGCACAATCTGGGTCTGTAACTCCTCCACATTCCGATATACCCTGTGGGAGGGCAGGAAGCAACAGCCATTGGAATGCCAGGAAACATGGAATTCTGAGTCAGCATGGTTTTTGCCGGGGGGGAGGGTATATACAGGTAGTCCTCGACTTATGACCGTTTAATGATGATCCAAAGTTATGACAGCCTCAGAATGGGTGCTTTACACCCTGTAAAGCACTTCCGAGCATCCCAAAATGTCGCCCCCAACCTGGTCACATGATCGCAGTTTGGATGCCTGGCAACCGGCTTGCGTTTACAACTGGTTGCAGCATCCTGTGGTCATGTGATTGTGTTTTGTGATTTTTTGCTGGAAAACACCCAGTAGGGAAGCTGGATTCACTTAATGACCACCATAAAAATGGTTGTAAGATCGGGTCCAGTCATGTGGTGACTCAACTTACAACTGCAATGACTTATGATGGAAATTCCGGTCCCAATTGTGGTCATAAGCTGAGGACTACCTGTATACTGGCCTGTAGGCGGCTTGCCGGCTGGACTGACCTGACACGCTAACCCTAAATGCGTGTTAACCCAACACAACTGCAGTGACAAAGAAATATGCTGCACCCAAAGTGATAAAGCAGATGACAACTTAACATCATGGCTTTAATTCATACAACCCTGCAAAATAAGGGCCAGTTTTCCAGCCACGAACCACCCAACCTCATTTTAGTTAGCCTAATATGTTGTGTGAACTATAATCTCAGGAGGTAACCCTGCCCTGACCTGTTGGATTACATCTCCCATTACAACCTTACCATTATACTGTGCTGTTTTATGAGAGCCATACAGGAAATATTAAGCAATAGACAAAAGGAAAGTGATTTCCTGCCTTCCCCCAGCTAAATTCCACTCCTATCAAGCAGAAAATGCATGATGGGAAACTCTTGGCTTGAAATCTTCTTCAGACACCAAGAGAAGGATGGCTGTTTTGGGTGGATTTCTCCGAAACCATTCCTTGCTTTTGCAGCACAGTGAACGCTCATTTAGCGGACCTTTCAGAAGAGCGTCTGTTATTTGTGAATGTCCGTTAAATGTGGAAGTACATCATCATGGCGACTGGTAACGTTGGCCATTGTTTTCACAGAGGTGGCTTAAGAGGTCACAAAAAAGGAAGTTGGGGACAGGTGTCATCCCTTGGGCTAAACCATGGCTTGTTCAATAGACTACACCTAGCTGGCTTTACATTACCTCGGTTCACACAACACAGTAAGTTATAGGCCCTGATTTACAAACCATCATAGGATTTTACATAGATTGCGTTCACATAACATGCCTGAGCTGATTACTGCATTATCTTACTTTTGGGGTTCACACAATGAACTGCAAACTATCAAGCAGGCTGGGTTCCCACAGCAAGCTAAGCGACAAAAATCTAACCAAGTTAACACTAACCACGCTTAGCATGTTGTGTGAGTGCAGCCACTAGATTTTTATCTGACCTGCTTAAATATATCATGTGAACACAAGTACTGAATCATGAACTAACCAGGCCGAGTAAGCACAGCAAGCTAAAATGTTAACCAAAAATCTAACCAAGGTTAACCCTAATCAAGCTTAGGATGATTTGCCACTGAAGCCATTCAGTCTTTAACTGACCTGCTTAAGTGTGTTGTGGGAACACAGTCAGTAGCTCATCATAGCTTATACTGGACTGAGTCTAGAAACCCATCAGTGTGTGAAAGGGTTCAGTTTTATGGCAACCCTACATTTTTTAGCACCCCCCCTTAGATATTTGGAAAGAACTCTGGTTACTTGTCAAAGTCCGCCAGATGTTCTGGGTCAACGTAGTCGGTCACCTTCAAGGTCAAATCTGCCACTTTCTGCGTTTTGGGATCCTGGAAGGAGACAGATCGAGACAACACTGAGGCATGAAGGTGAATCCCAACCACAGGGCGGTGAGGTGCCAGGAGGGGGGCAGCAGGAAGTGCATGGGATCAATCTAGACCCCTGTCTTGGGGCACCTACTTTAGCCCCCCTTAATTGCAAGACCAGTAGAACCACTATTATCCCACAGCCAAGATGGGCAAACTAACAGGGAATATGGGATTTACGGTCTGAGAGAGAGGAGAAGGCTGAAGACCATCTTAATCTGTTGGGCAGGTCTTTCTCTCCAATGCCCTCAAAGGTGCCATGCTGCGACCCTGACTGGCTAGGACCCAGCCCAGGGATATTGAAAGTGGAATCTCCCCTTGCCCCCCATGTTTAGTGGGCCCCATACCTGCTGGCCTTTAGGCAGGCTTTTACATGTGGTTATTTCCCCAGGCGTTGGGACCAGGATGAGTAAGTTCCCATTGGAATAGGACAGAAATATAAGCCAAATTGTGTATTAGCGATTATTACGGTTTTATAACGTATTGTCTTTTTATTTTTAGTTATTTTAAGCTGCCCAATCTACTTGCTCATTAGGTGGTCATGTGAATTCGATAAATGAATACCGGGCGCCAGGCTGTGCTGGCCAAGTCCCCTTTCTCTGATTCTAAGCCAAGCAACCAGCAGAAGCCACAATGATACCACATGCGCCATGCCATTCTTGCACAAATGGGGTTGAGTTATGAAATTTGCGGAATGCAAATCAAGTAACTCATGCCGTGATTATGGTGATCGTATTTCCTTGGAAAAAATAAAGGACAAACTTGAAAAGGGGGCAAATCTGAAAGAGGCTGACAACAATAAGACATTTTAATTGTTTATGTTTACAACTTTGCTTTACAAAAGAAGAGCAAACCAAGAAAAACTTGACGTATAAGCATATTCTAATAAAAATATCTAAAATCAAATAGTGTATGTAATTAATTTTAAAAAGACAATTCAATTTCCATATGAATGTGGAAGACCGTCCCTTAAGTGGTACCATTTGTGTGGTAAAAGTTAAATGACCCAAATAAAGGACAAAAGGGAGTTTTTGGAAAATAAATAAATCTAAAGGACAGCTTTCTGAAATAAAGGAATGTATGAATGGTCGCTGTAATCATGATGCATGTGATGTCACTTGCCTTCCCTGGTCTCCCCTGCAGGTATCCAAGCTGTCAGGGGCTCCAAACTGTAGCCCTGCTTGGCTAGAAGCTGGTGCCACTGAAGCCCAACACATTTGCCAGGCATTGGGGAAACAACGGGGTGACTTGGCAGGTGGTATCCCCAGATCTATGTCTTACTCCCTTCTGGCTTCTGCTGTGGGTTTAGAACAGAACAGAATCTTTACAGGTAGTCCTCGACTTACGTTTAATGACGGCCCGAAGTTACGACAGACTCAGACTGGGTGCTTTACAGGCTGTAAAGCACTCCTGTGCTTCGCAAAATGTCGCACCTCGTCCACAGTCACATGACTGCATTTCAGGTGCTTGGCAACCAGCTCACATTTACGATCAGTCGCCACATCCTGTGGTCACGTGATCACGTTTTGCGACTTTTTTTGCTGTTTTGCAGCAAAAAACGCCCATCGGGGAAGCTGGATTCGTTTAACAATCACGGTGATTTGCTTAACAACCCATGATTTGCTGAAAAGCCACCGTAAAAACGGGTCCAGTCAGGTGGTGACTCAACTTATGACCACAATGACTTATGGTGGAAATTCTGGTCATAGGTCGAGGACTATCTGTACTGCAGCCAATGACCAGTCCATAAAACACTTGTTGCTTTGGGTTTACATCTGCATCCCGGAGGACAATTAGGTAGAATCACTTCTCCTTTACGGGAGGCCAAGTCAGTCCCCCCAGAGCAGCCTCACCATGACGTTGAGAATGATGCTGTTGTCTATCAGAATGGCCTTCACCAGAAGGTCGTGAGAATCATCCTTCAGCTGGTACCGCAGTGTGTAAAGTTCCTTGTCCGCGTTCCACCCAGTGGGCAGCATTTCCGACTTCCTCTCGTTGGCACCCGGCTGCAACCAGACCCAGCAGGGGATACAGGTCAAATTTGGCAGGACTGTACCACTTCAAGCAGCGGGGAGGAGGATGTGGCAGGAAGGACTCCTCCAGGGTTGTTAGAGACGGCATCGGGCAGCCTTCTGCAAGCTTAGTGACCTCTTGATAGGTTGGATGCTGGATCCCATAATCCCCAGCCACGATTATGGGAACTGGAGGTCCAACCCACGTGGACTTCAGGTCGGGAAAATCTGATTTGACGCAAATCTCCACTTCATGGGGCTTTATCCTTTCTCCTGAAATCCCGCCCCCACCAGGCCCAAAATTCCTCAGAATGGTTCTTCAGCAAGCTGAGGACAGAGTATTTGCTGCCTTGGGTTTTTACTTCAGTAGCAAAATTGATTAATTGATTATGTGCCATCAGGTCATTGCCAATTCTGAGCAACCGTATAGTTAGATTTTCTCCGTGACAGGGAAAAAGAGTAGGATAGCAGTAAAATAAATAACTAGACGAACAAATGGACAGGAGAGGGTCCTCATGTCACCTCCCCCACAGAGCTTCTGGTTTAAATGTCCCCTTCTTTCTATTTTCTCTTTACTTTCTGCAAGCACCTACATAATTTAAAAACAAATGCGCAAGGTGCGCTGAAGCACTAAAAATGCTAGCAAACTGTCCGCATCACTTATTTTGGGCCCCAGGCCAGCACTCAAACCTGTCTGGGCAGAATCAGCGGGCCTGCATCAGTCCTCCAAGCTGCCACCAGGAAGACTCCCCCAGAAGAGGCAAGGGCCCCCCCTAATTTCTCAGGCTGCTGCCCTGTTTTTCAAGTCTGATTCCAACAGCTGGTTTTGCCCCCAAAGCTGCCCAGCACCAGGATTTCTAGGGCATCAGCTGGCCTGGGCCAGCAGGCAGAGAAAGGGTGCTTCAGGTCCCCCCATGAGAAATCAAGGGGGCATTGCCCCAAGGCAGCCCTGCTTGGTGATGGCCCCCAAACGCTGGGGTCCCTCATTTCCAAAAACACCCCTGGCACCCTCGTTCTGGATTTTTTGCAGAGCTGTAAAGACTGTTTTCTTTTAGCAGATGGCTTGGAGTTTCATTCCAATTTTGTGCACTGTTTATAGGAGATTTTATGGAGACAGGACACTGTTTTCATGGAGGGAAGGATGAGGTTAGAGCAGGGTTTCTCAATCATAGCCACTTTAAGAGAGCTGGACTTCAACTCCCAGAATTCCCCAGCCAGCGTGCGTTCTGGGAGTTGAAGTCCACACTTCTCAAAGGGACCAGGTTGAGAAACACCGACCTAGCTCCTTGAGTTCCTTACATTTTCAGTCCTATTCTTTTCCACCATCGGGAGTCTTGGGAACTGGGTGGTAGATACACGCATTTATTGATACGGATTAAAAAAAAAATCGAGCGGGGAGGCAAAACGGACGGAGCCTGCCCGTGCAAGCCCGGCCTCCCCTCCGGCAGGGGAAGGGGCGCGGGCATTTAGCAGGGGCGCTTTTGCAGCGCGGGGCTGCGTCACACCCCCGCCTGGCTGCTTGGCAGGAGCTCCAAGCCGGCGCCCGCCGGGTCGGGCCCGCGCAGAGGCCGGAGCCCCCTGCGGCCCCTGCTTTCCGGCCTGCGCGCTGCACCGGGCGGATGGCCGCCTGCGGGCGCCTACCTCGTCCCCGGCGCCCAGGCAGCGGTACTCGCGCGTGATCAGCTTCCAGTGCACGAAGCAGAGCAGGGCGTCCTGCGCGCAGCCGAGCTCCGGCGCCACCGAGTTGTAGAGCAGCTCCAGGCCCGCCATGCCGCCGCCGCCGCCGCCGCCTGCAAAACAACCGCGCGGGAAGGGCCGGAACCTGACGGGAGGCCGGCCCGCCTCCCCGCCCGGGAAAGCGAAAGCAGCCGCAGCGCCCGCCCCGCCCCGCGCCGCGCCGCGCCCCCTCGCGCCCCTCCTGCGCGGCGGAGCGATCGGCCGGGCCGGCGTCTCCAGCGCGGCGACTGCAGCGCCCATCCTCCGCAGCCCGGCCGGGTGGGGCTGGGGGCGGCAGCCCTGGGCATCGGGGGCACTGCTGGCAGCCGGGCGGGCGGCGACCCCCGAAGCGTTCAGAAGCCGCGAGCACGGCGCGGAGCGCTCAGATTCGGGTTTCTTTTCTTTCCGCCTCTGGGGTCGCCTTTCAAAGGGGCAGAAGAGCCTTCTCCCCCTGGGCCGGTGTTCCTCGACCTTGGCGACTTGAGGGGGGTGGCCTGCAATTCCCCGAATTCCCCAGCCGGCTTGCCGTAGGTACTGACGGCGGGTAGAAACGAGGGTGCGCAGGGCACGGTCTTCCCAACTGTGCCCCTTGGAATAATATTACGCGTGACCCACCATATTCCTACATATCGCAGAGGGCTGGACCAGGTCGGCGTTTCTCGCCCTCAGCCACTTTAAGATGGGTGGACTTCAACTCCCAGGATTCCCCAGCCAGCATGCGGGCTAGGGAATTCTGCGAGTTGAAGACCACCCATCTTAAAATTGTTGAAGTTGAGAAATACTTCCCTAAGGCATGGCTTGTTTTAACCACTGTTGGTTGGCTAGGTCACTTCGGGCTTGGTTCAGACAACACCCCGAGTCCTCACTTGGAAAAACAACCCCACCCCTGCCGGGTGCTCAGTTTAAAGCCGAGAGACCCCACTCAACCCATGGAGATTGAACATGGTTTCTATTTCTGGAATCTTTGTAGAAAGGAAGGCTTTACAGACGGCACGCTGACTAGTAATTCCCCCCCCCCCATTCATTTGTAGACATCTAGGGTACAGTTTTGGAAAAGGGAGAGGGGAACCACTCAGAAATCGGCTTGATTTGGGTAAAAAAAAAAGGGAACCTCAACTGTGGGCTCCAAAGCCATCATAGCTATCAAAACAACCAGTACAACTTTAAATGAATAGATTAGCAGGCACAGAAATAATGAAAAGCAAAGCCAGATTAGGGGACAAATAAAACTCTTAAAAAGGGTGGTGTGTGAAAAAGCAGAGAAAAAAAAATCAAGGAAGAGAGGGAGTTCTGAAGCTTAGCCCCCCCCCCCCCCAAGGTAATGGAACATCCAAGGGTCAAGTCCATGGCTGGGTTCACACGATGCTTTTAACCCCAGGTCAATTCACAACCTGGGGAATGTAGAGTGAGTGCTAGTTTGGTGTTACAGGAAAAGAAGCCGGGGGCCTTAGGTACATATGCTGCCTTGAGCGGACCAAAAGTAAAGGATAAAAATCAAGTAATATTTGCACAATATCTTAAGTGTGGTTAGTGTTAATCTTGGTTAGGGAGGATTGGGCTAGTCTGAATGTGAATCCAAGTGAGTCTCCAGCCACAGGGATGAGGATCTGTGGCTCTCAGCCTTGGTGGCCCAATAGCCATCTGTGGGGAGACCGGGGGGCTTCCCTGGTGGGTCCAGCCCTGGATTAGCCATTAAGCAGCGTGAGCACATGCTGAGAGCACTGAGGGGAGGGGGCACCACTGCGTTTTTTCCTCCCCTATCCTGCCCTTGGCCCTTTCACTGCCACACTCAGCTTTTGTTCTCAACAACTTTTTGTATTTGCATTTTTCCCTTATCACCATGTCATTTAAAAATGCATTAAAAAGTGTGGGAAAGTGGCTTTTTTTCTATTGCTCTAGTTATAAGTAAATAATTTGCTTATGTTGCTTGCTGCTATTTAGTGTTTTTTGTATAAATATATTTTAGATATTAAAAGTCTGTATTTTTAAAAAAGTTCATATTTCATGTACTGGTGGGGTCCAGCCTGGGGGATGGCCTGGAAGAACACGGATTTCTCAATTGCTTATTCCACCTTCAGCGCTTAATGCCGTGTCGGGCAAGCAACGGAAGGGCCGGCGGATATCGTTGGTGGGCTGTGCTTAGGGCATCAGCCGGCCTTAATCTGACCCTGGCTGGGCGACTGTGGGAACGGACTGCTGGACTAGTGGGCTGGGGTTGAACATAAGGCTTATGTTCTTATGGTTTGGCAACCTCCATGTTTGACTTAGCATGGTGACTTAGCCAGGCCACTGAAGCTTGCGGAGCAAATGGGTTGTGATCAACCACGACTTAGCCAGACACTTTTGTCTGGGTATAAGCTGTCCTGCCAGGCCCATTAGCAATCCTAGGGTGGGCTGGATCTTCTCAGAAGCTACTGACCGTGGATTCTTCGAGGGCGCTCCATTAGGACTAATGCAGCCAACTTCCCATCGTGCCAAGGGGAGGGCCGGGTAACTGGGTGGCTACATCAGTCTCTGCTCTGCTTTACTGCACCGGCTTTTCCAGTTGCCAAGCAACAGAAGCACCAGAGTTCCATGTTCCACGTCCTGGGCTTTTGCGGAGTTCTGAAACAGCTTGGCGGGCCCTGACTCTGAGTGATGCAGAATGCTGGATCCCTTGGCATATGTCCACGTGCATATCTGTCGCATCAAGTGAAAATTGCCAAGTGTGTTCTCAAATCAAGCACTTTGGGCACACTGTTTATATGGCGAGGGGGCAGCCTTATGAACGGAATGAATGAATGAATGAATGAAATGATTCTGCCTCTTATCAAAACATGAATGAATTTCAGGGGGAGAATTTCACACATCCAGACAACATAGTAAACTTGGTTTACCAAGGCATAATCCTTGTGTTCACACTAGGTGCTCTGCCCAAGCAAATAAATCACATGCTGGCTTAACGTGATGGCCTGGTTCACACATGATGCCAAGAGAAGGATTGGATTCCCAGAACACACAGAGCTGACTTCAGCTGAGCTCGTTGCGCATCTTGTTTGAACTCAGCCCCTGTCAAATCAGGAGCGCTTCGGCCATGTTCAGACAACGGGTTTAGCCAGATGGGGAAGCGCTATAGCACATGCCTTTATAGACCAAGCGAAGTTTTGCTAGCCTTAACTTTTTAAGTTTTGGGGGGGCTTAATATGTTGTGTGAATATAGCCCACTTGCTCCTTTATGATTCAGAGTATAATTCAGTGGCCATGTTTTCATGCTTTGTGTGCCCTCAGCTATAATATGGCCTGTTTGTTAGGCAAACACAGCATATTTTGCCAGTGGTCCCACACAGCCTAGTGATGTGGATAAAAACGGGACAGAGCTTCCATCAGCTGGTTGCAGCTGCCATCTTGACCTTTTTGACCCCAGATGCCTCTGCTTGCAATTGCCTGAGATGAGTGACTTCGGTGTTACCAAGCACAACTGGTCTTGTGGTCTCAGAACGTCCACTAGAGGTCGCCCTCCCCTTTCTAAATAGCCTTCTCCGGTGCAGCTGTCTCCAAGGGGAACCCTCTTAACAAGACCTCTCCTGGGGAGCCTCTGCCCAAAGGGGAGCAACTTGGGTTGGGTTAGTGAAGGGGAGGGCAGGTGGAGGGTCCGAGCTGGATTTTTCAGCCCTCCTGTTTAGGTTGGGTGCAAGACAGGCAGCAGCAACCATGCCAGGTTCACACTGTGAAGAGTTATGCAGCACAGCCTTTTCCTCCATCATTATTTCTCCTTCTCCTGTCTATCTCCTTCTCCCCCTTCCCCTTCCCCTTCTCCTCCTTCTCTCCTCCTCCTTCACCTTCTTCCCCTTCCTTCTCCTCCTCTCCTCCTCCTTCCCCTCTCCTCCTTCTCCTTCCTCCCCTTCCCCCTCCTCCTCCTTCCCCTTCTCTACCACCATCATCTCCTTCCCCTTCCCCTTCCCCTTCCCCTTCCCCTCCTCCTTCTCCTCTCCTCCTCCTCCTCCTCTCCTCCTTCTCCTTGTTCTTCTCCTCCCTCTCCTCCTCCTCCTTCTCCCCCTTCCCCTTCCCCTTCTCCTCTCCTCCTCCTTCACCTTCTTCCCCTTCCTTCTCCTCCTCTCCTCCTCCTTCCCCTCTCCTCCTTCTCCTTCCTCCCCTTCCCCCTCCTCCTCCTTCCCCTTCTCTACCACCATCATCTCCTTCCCCTTCCCCTTCCCCTTCCCCTTCCCCTTCCCCTTCCCCTTCCCCTTCCCCTCCTCCTTCTCCTCCTCCTTCTCTCCTCCTCCTCCTTCTCCTCCTTCCCCTTCTCCTCTCCTCCTCCTCCTTCTCCTTCCTCCCTCCTCCTCCTTCTCCTTCTCCCTCTCCCCCTTCCCCTTCCCCTCCTCCCCCTTCTCCTCCTTCTCTCCTCCTCCTCCTTCTCCTTCCCCTTCCCCTTCTCCTCTCCTCCTCCTCCTTCTCCTTCTTCTTCCTCCCCTTCCTCCTCCTCCTCCTCCTCCTTCTCCCTCTCCCCCTTCCCGTCCTCCTCTCCTCCTCCTTCTCCTCTCCTCCTTCTTCTTCCCCTTCCCCTCCCCCTCCTCCTCCTCCTCCTCCTTCCCCTTCCCCTTCTCCTCTCCTCCTCCTCCTCTCCTCTTCCTCCTCCTTCTCCTCCTCCTTCTCCCTCTCCCCCTTCCCCTTCCCCTCCTCCTTCTCCTTCTCTTTCTCCTTCTCCTCCTCCTTCTTCCCATTCTCCTCTCCTCCTCCTCCTCCTCCTCCTCTCCTCCTTCTCCTTGTTCTTCTCCTCCCTCTCCTCCTCCTCCTTCTTCCCCTTCCCCTTCTCCTCTCCTCCTCCTCCTCCTCCTCCTCCTTCCCCTTCTTCTCTCCTCCTTCTCTCCTCCTCGTCCTTCTCCTTCTTCCCCTTCCCTCTCCTCCTTCTCCTTCTTCCCCTTCTCCGCAATGCAGCCCCACCGGGACCTCAGTGCCATCTCCATCTCCCTTAATATACACAGACACCCTTAGGATAAGCACCTCTCCTGGTGGTTCCAGGAACCCTTCCATGTAGGATGCTTTGATATCGGTATGGAAGTGGCTTGCTCTTTTCTTCTGGGTTATTTTTAGATTTCTCCATCTAGCCCAGTGTTTCTCAAACCTGGCCACTTTTAAGATGTGTGCACTTCAACTCCCAGGATTCCCCAGCCAGCATGGAGTTGAAGTCCACACATCTTAAAGAGGCCAAGGTTGAGAAACACTGGTCTATAGAATCCCCATTTGTGGGTCAAGCATAAGAGGACAACTTTTGATCTGTGCACTCCCAAATCTTCCTTGGGTCAGCATGGAAGAGAATGCCTGTTGGGAGTCACCCTAAACTGGGGGCATTCAGAAAACCCCCTCTTTCATTATCCAAAGGCTGGAATCTGGACATGTTTTCCATGCAAATATCTGGCGTATGTCATGGCTTGGGAAGTAGGAATGCATATCAGCATCATACGAAAATGCTTTATATTAGGAGAAGCTAAATGGCTTGGAAAAAATTCATACATTAAGGAAAATTGCATATCCAAATAGTATACATTAGTTAGTTAGCCTGGTGCCACCAAGTCGAGCCTGGCTTCTGGTGGCCACATGGATAAATCCCTGCCCTCTTGACCTGTCTTTAGGAATAATTTGCAACTCTTTCAAGGACAGTCCAGGAATCTCTTTGATCCCATCCATCCACCCGATTCATTATCTAAATCTTCTACTTTCTCAGTTACGTAGCCAAGCCTAATTATGTGGAGCCCTGGGTGCCCTCTGAGCTTGGCTTTTGGCTTGCAGATGTTTCATGACCCAGCTAGGGAACATCATCAGTGCAAGGGAGTGTGGAGTTTGCTCCCTGCTTATATACAGTAGCTTGCCCTGCCAGTACCCCACACTCACTTGCACTGATGATGTTCCCTAGTTGGGTCATGAAACATCTGCAAGCCAACAGCCAAGCTCAGAGGGCACCCAGGACTCCACAGTTCAACCCCGGGCTACATATATTCTCTTCTATTCAAGCCTATTCAGCCCTCATATGACAAGCCCAAAACACGTGAGTTTCTGCTTGCTGATCACCCCACAGTGCAACAATTGGCCTTCTTTGGTCCTGGACCAACTGGTTGATTCTTCTTCCAAGATATGCTCGGTAAGCATCTCCACATTCAGAGGTTACCTATCTTCTTCCTCTGTTCTTTCTTGGTGACCAGCTTCCACTGCCATGCCTTATCACTGAAATGCCATGATCTTAATGAGTTAGGCAGTTGCCATTGATGTATCTTCAATCTTCATGATCTTCCCTACATTTGACCTTCCCTTCCTCCCAAGGGTGTATTTCCTCTTCACTTCTCTACCATGCTGTCCATCTCCATCTCTTCTTGAAAAGTGATCCACCATCTTCCCTCCTTTGTTGTTGACCGGTAAATTCAATCTACATGCAGACTGATATTCCCCAACATTCACCCAGGATCTACCCTTTCCATTTTGACATGCATAATGAGCCATCTATGGTTTTTGCTCTTTTTATAACCATTCTGCACAGGTCCTACAAGATGGGACCTGAGGTCTGCAAGTAGTGAGGTTTTGCAAAGTGGACGGCTTGCAAAGCTGTGAAGTTCAGAAGAATCAGGATAGACCTTGGTTTATTTTTGTCTGCTTGCAGGGAAACCGCTCAGTATCAACTGAACAACTGCTGCCCTTGGAGACGTTGACTCATAGAAGGGGAAGAGACCTTGGAGGCCTACAAGTCCAATTCCTTCTTCCGTGAAGATACTCCCGCAGATGACCCTCTGGTCTCAGGCTGAAGCTGTTCTCTCCCGAAGGGTCCAGCATATTCCACTGGAGCTAAGCTGGGTGGGGGAACTGTGAGATGGGAGGGGGCCTCTTAAGACTTACAACTGGAACTGAAGGAGGGAGTTTTTCCTGGGAATAGATGCAGCTGCTTTAAAGTACTGTGGGAAGTGCTGGCTCCTTTGTAGCAATCTGTTGAGCTTGAATCCAAGCTGCTACTATTGTGAAATACCTCTACTACTACTACTAATAGTAATGATAATGTTGCAAGTACACAAGACAGTTGAAGAAGGAAAAAGGGCATTGGAAGAATATCTGAAGGACAGTCAAGAAGGTGCATTGAAGCTGCTATACCATGAAGGCTTGCTGAATACCGAAGAGACCAAACTGGCCTGTAAGAAAGGCCAAATGAAGAATAGAAGAGAGACAAGGCAAGGCAAAGTATTACATGGCCAGTACATTAAAAAAAAAAAGGCAGGCCAAACAGATAACAAGACCTGGCAATGGCTAAGAGCAGGAAAGCTGAGGAACGAGACAGAGGGGCTGATTCTGGCTGCACCAGACCAAGCCTTAAGGACAAAGGCATAGGAAGCCAGAGTTGAGAAACAGCAACAGACAGCAAATGCTGTCTCTGCAAAGCAGCTGAAGAAATGGGACCGCCAAGTTAGCTGCTGCAAGAAGGTCATGCAGACTGACTACAGACAACGGCACGACGAAGTAGCATCACTGGTGCGTTGGGGTGTCTGCAAGGAGTACCCCTTGCCTGCAAGCAAGAACTGGGCGGACCACAAAACAGACAAAGCAACAGAAAATGGAGAAGCCGAAGTGCTCTGGGACGTTGGACTTCAAACAGACCAGCACCTGCCACACAACACCCCAGACTTAACAGCTGTTGATAAGGAAGACAAAAGAGTCTGGAGAGTGGACACGGCAATCCCTGGAGACAGCAGGATAGGAGAGAAAGAACAGGAGAAAATCACAGAATACGAAGACCTGCAAAGAGAAGCAGAAAACTGTGGCAAGAGAAAGCAAAGGTAGTCCCAACAGTAACAGGCACCTTGGGTGCAATCCCAGAACAGCTGGAGCACCCCTGGAACGCCATCGGCAAGACAAAACCACCGTTGGTCAACTGCAAAAGGTGGCTTTATTGCAACAGCTTCCATCCTGCTATGATATCTTTAATATTATTAAACAACAGTATCTGCCTATCTTGGATCCTTGGGAAGGACTGGATAGGTGGGGGAAAATGCCAAATCCACTCCAAACATCTGACTGGCTGTGCAACCAATCATCACCATCACAGCAACAATCAGTATGTCCACAGCAGAGGGGTGAAAAAAAGTCTTGATGGTCACCACGTCTGTTCAATTAAGCCCTGCCCCCTTTTATTGCACGTAAGAAAGGGGCAGGGTTTGGGTGCCGATGGCAGCCGCCATCTTGACTTTTTTGACCCCTCCTCCCCACAGACACCCCTCACAGCAATACATGAAGACTAGATCAAGGTCAGCTTTCCTTAAGAACTTGGAAGAAGACTGGGATAATTCACGATCGCAGAGTCACACCGATCCCCAGCTGGAATTTCAGCAATGTCTCTCATGAAACACGAGCTGGCATTTACAGTTGTCCTGGAACAGCCTCTGCTCCTTTTTAATTTCTAGAAGTGGCCGCCCCATGTTTATGGGGAACAAGGAATGACTTCTTGCAGAAGTAGATCCTGTTTGCCCTGCGTGTGAACCCCCAGAAAGCCTGGAGGGTAGTTTGATCTTCTGGAGATGGTTTCTTGATCACAAGAAGGATGTGGAAAGCAAGGAAGGAAGGAGAGAGAAAGCAGACCAGGAATTCAATTGCCTGAGACAAGGGGAGGACACAGTTTGCAAACCCCAACCTCTCTGGCATGTTGGGCCTCTAGCACGGTGTTTCCCTATTCTCACTATTCTCACCATGCCCTGTTCCTCTGAAGGCCACTGGGTTATGCTGCCCTTAATGTGGGAATGACTCACAAGGTGGGTAGGAATTTGCATGTGCTGGGGCTGCATTAATGAATGTCATATGTTCCGTATGGGAGAAAGGGATGTGCTCGTTCCAATCTGCAAGTAATAATCTATTTTATTAATGCTTTTGGAAGCGTGGCTTTTCCTCTGGCAAAGCTGCTGAGATCCTGAAGGCCCCCCAGGAGGGTCCCTGTGTGATTTCCTGTGCCGTACAAATGAGATTGGGTCTCATTCCCCACCCAAGCTCCGGCAACGGCTTGAATGAGCATGTAAAATGCGGGCGAGCCTTTGAAACAGAGAAGACAATTGCCAATTTTAATACTAAAAAGTGCTAGAAAAGATCACGAGCCACCTTGTTCATGATGGTTGCTTAAAGCACACGGCCTACCTGGTCCCTAAGGCCTCTGTTGTAAAAGGAGGCAATCACATACTTGTTCAGAAAGCCAGCATTTTCACCGTTTGGTGTTGGAGCATGGTGAAGTGGGGCGAGGTTGCCAGATTTTGCCTCCCAATGCTGTCTGTTGTTAAAACAGGATTTGGATACAAGCGGCTTGAATGTCAGTTTCTTTCCCAATCATTCTTAACATGGAATTTTCCTTTTGTTGTTGCCATTGCCGACAAATTTAAGGCTTCCCTTGTGTTGTAACTCCAAGATGTTTTCTCTGCTAGTGCCAGTTAAATCCCATCCATTCATCAAGCTACTGTCATTCTTGGCTTAGCTGCACAAAGTAAAAAATCGGTCTGGGCTGACCTGAAGCAAGTCAGCTTTGCTAGAGAGAATAATTACAGTCCTCTTCTATTCTGAACCGGTGCAGAAGGCCTGAAAATTCAAAGAATTCAAAATATTCTCCTTTGCAATTTATCTCGTAGGAAAAGGTTTTGCAGAAGACTGCTTCCCTGCAGATGTGTCAAATGCCAACCCCTGGCTAGCAGGTTGGCTGGGGTAGTATGGGATCTGAAAGCTTCCACATCTGGAGAGAGGTAGGATGACCCAGGCTGTTCTAGGCTATTTCAGTGAGAGTGCAGCTGTTGCACAGACTGGCAACATTTGTTTTGAAGTTTGATCTTGGGAAGATGGAAGAACCATGAAATTCCCATCCTGCAGGGTTGGGCCAGAGAGCAGAATGCTTCTTCATTGTACCCAGATGTGCTTGAAGCATGCAGTGCTGGCCTGGTGCATGATCTAAGTCTACTCAACTGCCTGCAGCTGTTTGAATTTGGCAAATGCTGCAATAAATAAATACCTTGGTGCCCAAGAGGAAGAACTGCATCATGGTTTTCTCAGCCCACCGGAGGACCCTGAGCATTGAGGAGGCTAGATGTTTTTTCTGAAACAGAAGTTCTTGCCATCCACTGTGATGGCACCAAGGCAGAGGTTTGCCTGCAGTCCACGATGGGTAGCTGTGGCTCACAGATATTGGTTGCTCTCCAGTGTTCTTCCAGAAAATATCAGGTGGTTGGTGCATTTTGCAAGGCCCAGGACTGTGAATCCTTGGAGCAGGAAGGAGGCGATATGCAACACTGATTTATTTATTGTATCAGTTTATATAGCCACCCATCTCACAACTCAACCCTGGGGGTGCAGATAGGAATAAAAAAGCCAAACCCAAAACAACAATTAATAATGAAATAATGACAGCTGGGGACAGTGCCAAATCCAACAATAAAAAGCACAACATCCCATCAACAGGCTCTCTTAACCTCCAGACTCCATGCCTTCAAAAACTTATGAACGTTAGCAGGGCCAGGGCCTCATGAATCTCAGAGCTGATGATATTCTAGAAGGCAGGCTCTGTGCCAGAGAAGGCAGGCTTCCCGGGACCCACCAGATGGCACTCTTTAATAGATAGGACCTGGACCTGGACCATTAAGCACTTCAGACTCTAAAGAGCCAGGCTCTTGGTACTACCACCAGTGAGCAGATTCGTGCCCTGCTGCTCCAGACTGTGACTCAGATCCTGACATGACTCCTGACTCCCTGGCCAGCAGAAGACCATCACTGCTGTGTAAAAAAACCAGTGTGCTCATTAGGGATGGAGAAGGTTGGTGGTGATGGGAATGTGCAGGCAGCCTGGTCTACTCAGAAGCAACTTCTGTGCCCAAACAGGCTGGCTCTTGTAACCAGAACTGACCCACCTTGGCTGGGCTTGGGGAAGCTGGGAGCTTCCTGCATTTAATCCCCTGAGAAGCAAAGTCTCTTTCCAAATGGATGTGACTCTTGTTGACCTCATGGACATCTCCATATGGTTTTCTGGGCAATAGTACAGATGTGGTTCACCATTGATTCCTCACAGGATTTTTCCTTCCCAGCCTAGCCTACAGCCCTGGTACTTCCTGGTAGTCTTCCATCCAAGTACGAACCAGGTATGAGTCCTGCTTACACCTCTTTTGAGATTAACTGAGGTTAGTGAAGTGCTGCCACACAAACCCAGTATGGTGCTTGAATAACTCTGTTTCCAGCCCTACCACAGGTAATTCCGTGCCGTGTCTCCCAGCTATTGAAGCCCACCAGAAGCCTCAACCCATGTCTAGAATTGACCATGTTCACTGCTTTGCCCTTGAACTTGGATTACGATTTTGTCTAATGATCTTCACTGCTGTAGCTGGTTGGGAGCCTGAACCACTGGCAATTTCTCTGAAGCCTGAGGGTGCCATGTTCCCGGGTTCAATGTAGTTTATACATCGTAACGTTTCCCATGCCGTGGCGCTGATGCACGTTTCTGTTTGGGAGGGAGCTGCTGTGAGACCTTGTGCCAAGCTCTGTATCTATGTTCATTACAGTGGAATGTGTTTGGGTTATGTGTTCTGCTCAAGGGCTTTTCCCGCAGACCATCAGAAGCCGTTAGGAGCACCTGGGATTGTGAACTTGGGAAGATTCTACAGGGGGAGGGATCTCATTTGCACCGAGGGTTTTTAGTTTGCATGTGGCGCGCTTTTATCATTCTCAGCTTTCTCTGTGATCCTGCACGCTGTTCTTTAATAAATCAGATATCTTTGTGATCCTGCTCATGAGTCTGATGGTGTTTTAGAATAGGCAACCATTACAGAGGGAACATGGGTGAACTTTTCCCAAGAAGATTCCCTCCCTCCCTCCCTTCCTTCCTGGTGTTTCTGTTTCCTACATGTGAGCACATGTGGGAATAAATGGGCACTGCAGTTACCCAGACTGGGCCCCCCATTGCTTTCTGAGGCAATCGAGGGGTTCTCTTCACAGAATAGGCATGCCCAGGCCAATTAAAGGCTCAGTAGCTGCCTTTCCATGACTGTCAAGGTTGGGTTGTGTTTAACTTTGGTTAGGTGAAGGGGTGGCTCATAATTTGGTGAGTTTACCATTCAGAGTATTGAGCAACCCAGAAAATGGGTTAGTTCAGCAACCAGGCTAAAGATGTTGTGTGAACCCAGCCAGAGATTTTTTTTTTGGAAAAGCTGAGATGTGACCTAGTTAGCAGACCAAGGAGAGGACATCAGACTTCTCTGATCCATCGTGGTACCATGAGTCCTTCATTCTTTCCAGAGTTGTGTTTTGGGTACAAACTGGTGTTTTATACAAATTGGTGTTCTCTTTCATTTTCTGCATTTTGGCATGCGTTTCTCTGTTTTGGCAGCATGTACGTGCCTGCCCTCCGTGGGTAAATTGTGCTCCCACAGACAACTTCCCATCCAAGGCATGTGAAAAGAACCAACAGTGCTTGGGAAAAAATCTGTTTGCAATCCGCACCTGGCTTCGCTGTTGGAAAGTAACATTTCAGAAACTGACCTGTACGGGAGACAGCTGTGTCAGCACTATCCGTTCCGCGGGGAGAGCTTGAATACAGTTATATTACCTTTTAATAAAACAGCCCAGCTTGAGTTTATGACTTCGTTCTCATTTCAGATTGCTGGGTATCTCAAGCCAAGAGGAGCACAAAGGGAAATGGAGAGGGGTGTGTCGTGCCTGCCTAATTTTTTTCCACTTTCAGTGGCCATGAACACAACTTCTTGTTAGGACCACAGAGAGAGAAGCGAAGGGGCTGCTAGAAAAAGGAAGGGGTCACCCCTCCTTTTCCTTTATGATTTCAGACCAAGATGTGCTTCTCTTTGGTTCTCCAGTGCCAGCCAGTCGCTCAGCAAGGGCTGAGTTTGCCAAGTCAGGCAGTTTGGTCAATGTGTGGCTCAGGGTCCTGTGCAAACCCAACGCGTGCGTTCATTCAGGAAACAAGTTAACCAGACTGTGGGAAGGCAGCCCTGGTTGCGTCTACTCGAAGTGTTGTGCCAACCTCTTACAGGTAGCCCTCACTTAACGACCACAATTGGGACTGGAATTTCGGTTGCTAAGCATAGTGGTCATTAAGCAAGTGACCAGGGGATGCTGCAACGGTCATAAATGTGAACTGATTGCCAAGCACCCAAACTGTGTTCATGTGATTGTGGGGACACCGCGACAGTTGTAAGTGTGAGGACCGGTCATAAATTGGTTTTTTCAGCACCATCATAAGTCTGAACCATCACTAAACGAATGGTTGTTAAGTGAGGACTTCCTTATCTCAGCCTCAACTGGTGCAGTTTTTTCAGAGAGTTTGGACTTGCTCATTTTCTCCCATTTGTAACAATCTCATGCTTTCCCATCACTTCTTTCATTTCACCTTGAAAAAAAAATGCATTTAGAAGTGAAAGCTGGGATAGACCCAGGGTATCTTTGGAGGGTGGATGGTGAGGGAACCCTCTTTGCCTGAAAGTATCCAGCCTCAGTGTCTGGTAAGAAGCCAGTTCTGGGGCTACCCAGGGATTATCTTTGGCTGAAATACGGCGTGCTTTTGCAAACTGATGGTGACCATCCCATATGGGGCTTCCCTAGATGTCTTAGTGGAACCCCACCCCCCAAATCTCCAGGTTTCATTGGGAGGTGTCAGTAATGCCTTCAACGCTGCGCCCGATGCTTTTTGCCCACTGTACGCTGCCTTGATTAGACAGTCTTATAAATTGGAACCATTATCCTCATCCCTCTTCCCTTGGGTATTTATGTCCCTATAATTAAGGAGGTAATGATTTTCCATTGAGACCAGGAGCTGTAAGAGTGGAATCCTCAGGGGATTTCCCTGGTTCTTGTTGAAACCATCTAAACAGGCAGCCCGTGGCCCTTCTAGCAATCTTTGCTAGCAGTTGTAGGAACCTAAACAGCAGAGAAGTCCCCCTGAGGTCCAGCTCCAAATTGCTCAGTGGGTGAGAAGCAGAAAGTCTGGCAGCACCTTTTCAGACTGGAAAACGTTATTAAAAAGTGTACGCTTTTGTGACTTACAGCTCCTTCATCAGATGCGATGTACCTATAGTTCACAAAGGCTTCTGCCTTTGAATAAAGTGTGCAGCTTGGAAAAAGTGCTACCACTCAAGCTCCTCCTGATTTCTGGCTGCCATAGACTAACCCAGACTGTGTCCTCAGTTGAATGGGGTCATTTCTTCAGACCAAGGACAACCAGGAAATCTACTGTGGGCCCTTCCCTTGACCAACTTTTCTCCCGGCAACTCATGATTCAGGAGACCGTGGGCTTCTTTAGGATGAAAATCATTGCCCACAAGAAGGCACCCTGGAGTGCTCACATCTGGGTGATCTGCAAAACACTGGCAGACCTTTGTGGTCAGCTGGACTAGCGCCACCAACCAGCTGATGAGACCCACCAGCCATGTTTGCTGTGGATAAAATAACTTCTGTTGTAAGCCGCCCAGAATCATTGCAGTATTTGAGTATAAATTGAATTCAGTAAAAATAAATGAATGAAACTTGTCTGCAAAAATATGGGCCACTCCAGCCACTGAAGATGGACCATGGAAAGGTTTAGCAGACAGAGGGAAGACTTGGGGGGTCAGATCAGAAGAGTGAGCAAGGAAGAGGAGTTCTGATCCAAAGTTGGCACAATTAAATTAATTAGAGGTTGAGGCCACCTTATTGGCAGATACCTTATTAACAGGTGTACAAAAGTCAAAGCACAATTTTTACCACGCTTGTATGCAAGGCACCATCCTATCACGTCATGCACATATTAGACTAGCCAGCCACCGAGTGGCAGTTACAGTGAATAAACCTTTAAATGAACAATGCTTTAACAAACCTAACCAAAAAATCCAACAAAGCGAAGAACAAGAATTAATACTCGACCCAGTCAAAAACCAAAATTAAAGGAAGTCTTAATTCCTGAACATGTCCACATGGTTTGTCCCTGTGGATTTTTTTTTTTTAATTTCCCAGGCTAGCCAACAGCTGTGGGATCTCCTGGTGTTCTCCCCTCCTAATGCTACCCGATCCAGTTTTGCCGAGTTTCCTGGATTGGGGTTTTTCCAGTGGTGATTTGCAGAGCCGCAGGGTTCTTCAACAACGTGATGGGGTTCTCTGAGGAACATGGGGGGGAAAAACCTCACCCCCCCCAAAGTTCACTTGAATGAGGCAATTTGCAGCCACCCAACGTTGCCTCTCGATCAGGGATTTCAGGAATTTTTATTTAACTAAGTTTCCGCAGCCTGAAAAAGTTTGAAAGCCCCTCTTCTGAGTCAGCTGAGGTTGCCTTTTCCTTCACCGAACACCAGTTGGAAGAAATCTTAGTATCTTAGCTGCCATTATTATCATATTTTTTCCTTTCTGCTGGGAAACTAAAAATGTGAAGATGCTGGAAAGTCCCAAGCAGGCGGGACATCTTGGTCAATGCACAAGACTTGACCGATCTAATTTATGTCTCTTGGTTTCAGTAAGCTCACCAACGGGAATCAAATAGTTTCGGGCAATAACGGAGGCCTCCAATTTACAGCATGCCTCCTGAAGTACGGTAAGACATTACAGAACAACTACACAAAATGTATCCCATGCCAACACATTCCCTCTGGCATTCCTTTAACACAATCTCAAATAGATTTCCTGAACAGAAAGCTTTGACAGCTCTTGTAAAAGGGCACCAGAATTAGTTTTGGTAGACCTTCTGGGTATCATTAAAAAAAAAATGTTGAAAGCTGCCTTATCTTGATCCAGATGATCCATTGTGCTAAGCCATTTTAATAATGAGTTCTTGAATAAAACATAATAAGCTGGTCTTTTAGTCCAGGTGGTGTTTCTTGACTTTGGCAACTTTAAGATGTGTGGACTTCAGCTCCCAGAACTGGCTGGGGAATTCTGGGAGTTGAATCTTAAAGTTGCCAACGTTGAAAAACACTGATCTAGAGTAGTGTTTCTCAACCGTGGCAACTTTAAGATGTCGGGACTTCAACTCCCAGAATGCATGCTGGCTGGGGAATTCTGGGAGTTGAATTCAAGATACTGCATCTTAAAGTTGCTAAGATTGAGGAACACAGTTCTAGCGGTATTAAACATCATTCCCTCCTTGGAAACAGCAGTCCTGTCTCCATAAAATCTCCTATAAACAGTGCACAAAATTGCCCTGAGTCTTCCAGAATGAAACTCCAAGCCATCTGCTAAAAGAAAACAGTCTTTACAGCTCTGCAAAAAATCCAGAATGAGGGTGCCATTGATAGGGTTCAGCATATTGGGCTGAAGTCCACACATCTTAAAGCTGCCAGGGTTGAGAAACTCTGCTCTAAGCCATAAAGCTTACTTCACACCCATCTCCCATTTGCAGCAGCCTACTTCTACATCCCTTACTTCTACAACTAACTGGCTTGGCCATAAAGAAGCAAAACTTGGATCAGAGAAGGCTTGGGTGGGTTTTCCTGAGAGCAGAGTCAGGGTCCCTCAACTGGATCATATCCAGAGTCTTTGGTGAGAAGCAAGATGAAGGGCAATCAGACAGCAAAGTCAAAGGATGGCCCAGAAATAGGTGCAACGTTCTGGAATGATAGAGTGGCCAAGCATGGCAGGGTGAAGGTCTCCATTGCAAGCACCAAGATCTATCAGGCTGGGCAACCGTTCTCCATGGAGTCCTGTTTCTGCAGGCAATTACTCTGAACTACTCACTACACTGTAATTCCTGCACGCCTGAAGACGTGAATTTCAGCCACTGTTCTTCAGCCATCGTTTCTGCTTCAGAGGAACATTGATTTCCAGCTGCTCCATGTCTGACGGCCGTGATTCTTCAGTCTCTCAGGAGTCCTTGTCCTGAAGAAGCCACCTCCTTCTCACTAGAGACTCTTTAGGGCAGGGTTCCTCAACCTGGGTTCTGTGGCACCCTTGGGTTCCACGAGAGGTCACTAGGGGTTCCCTGGGAGATCGCGATTCATTAAAAAAATTATTTCAAATTCAGGCAACTTCACATGAAAGAGGTAAGTTTCATCCTTTATTTTTACTTTAGGAACACTGTTCATGCACATACACAGGCCCACCCATGAAATGAATAGAATAATTTTGTAACTTCTGGCCTGTATTTGAGCCTGAATGTGCAGGGGCTCCCCGAGGCCTGAAAAATATTTCAAGGGTTCCTCCAGGGTCAAAAAGGTGAGAAAGGCTGCTTTAGGGGAAAGATGCTAAGCTCATATTGAGCAAGCCAGCCCAGATGTTGAGTAGTCCAATATCTGCACAGACTGGTAGCCACACAGAATCCCCAATAGCCATTTTCCTTGCCCTGGCTGGAATCTCCTGGAGATGGTAAGATTCAAACGTGCAAGCTGTGACATGCAAAGAAGTTTCCTTTAGCACGGAACTTGAAATGGCCTGTCATGCTGGCATATAAGGGTGTACAAGCCAGGCAAAACCCAATACAGATCATTAACTTAATCTGGATTTGTGATTTTGTAGATTTGGATCACCAGTTCACTTTGGAAAATTGATCTGATTTGGATGATCAAACTAAATCACCAAATCAAATCTAATCAAACTGAATCTCTGGATTCAATTTGTTCCATTTGGATTCCGATTCAATTTGGGGGGAAAAAATTCTGCTCATGCCGGAAATGTTGTGAAGCAGTCAAATACGCATTCGATTCAATTAGATAATTCAAGAGGACTTTTGGATTTGATTCAGAAATCCAGCCTGTTCACAAATTCAACTGAAGATCTGAACTTTCAGACGAATTATTTGCATGCTCCTAACATTCTCTCTGCCAAGATGAATGATCCCCAAAACTGTTTGCTGGGCATGGCCAAGATGTCCTACTTAGACCAGAGGGCTGTTAGATTGATCATCAAAAGAGCTTTTTGAGTTCTTATTTTGAGTTTTGACTCATCCATTCTTCTGGAAACATACCTCGTTATTCCAGATTATGATGTGTAATGCAATCACATGTTAATAATGAATCATATATGACACACCATTTGGTTTCCGGAACTAGCCCGTATCTCATCCATTTATGCCCCTGGTTGTGAAATGAAAGGCTATGAAACCTGATCTTGACCTCCAAGGTCATTAAGAGTACCAGAATTGCAGCATGAAGCAAGAAGGCAGTGCGTCAGTGTGTGAGTCCCCAACCAAGCTATGTCACCACCACATAAGCCACAATTCTTGGTTTTCACTGTATTCTCTTGGCCCATAGGTCCCTGTGGAAGCCCCCAACGTAAGATGTGGAGAAGAAAGGAAACCCATTTCTCACCTCCACAGGTAAAACACAAATGTGGGTGCATTCATGTCATAAATAGTTGCCTGTTGCTGCAGAAGTGATGGAGTATTTAGGTGGTCATCATGGAGAGGGAAAGGCAAAGTATGAAGAGGATTCTTCTCAGCTCTCCTTGATATATCTGAGCTTCGCTGAAGCAACCAAAGTTCATTAACAGGCACTAAGCCAAGACTCCGTTGAAGGTGAAGCTGAGGATGACACTCAAAGGAGACAACAGTTTTGCATCAGCCCAGTCAACAAACTAGTTCTTCTGAAGAGGGCTGGGATAGGTTCTCAGGCTCCATAGCACAGTGTCTTTGGCCAATATTCCGTCTTGCTTCTCTTTTTCCTCAAAAACTTGACTTTTCCATGATAAATGAACAAAACGTTGTTGTGCTGAGTTGGACAACTGGGCTGCCTAGTGCAATATAGCCTGGCCCAACTGATTACAGGTCTCCAATGGCTTCCTTCACATCAATCGATACCTAACTTTGGAGATGCCGAGAACTGAATCTGGAGCTTTTCAGATGCAAAGCATTTGATCTCCCACAAACCTGTGGAAATTTGTGATGAATTCATGATCAACGCCTTGAACGTTTTTTATGTGTGTTGACGCACCTAAGAAAAGATTGGGGCTTTGATCAGTGGGTCCTGGCCATCATCCTGACTTTTTTGACACACACACAAACTCGCCATGGATGCCCCTGACTGGCTGTACTCACACAACCTAAACTTTACAAGGAGAGATTAAGAGAACTAGGTACAGTATGTTTAGTCTTAAGAAAAGAGGGTGGAAGTAGGATAAAATAGCACTCCTTGACTATGTACCCCAACCCCTATGGCCTAGTTACTGAATTAATCCATTTCCTGGCTTTGCAGACTACATTAAATTGCCCACTAAGCAGCAGACTGGGCTTGTACAAATACTTGTATCAGGCCTTCAAGGTAGACCAGGTCAGGAAACAGGCACCTCGTGAACTACCGGAAGTCTACTGATTAGTAATAGGGTATAATATTTATTTATTTATTTATTCATTCGTTCATTCAATTTGTCCCCACCCAGCTCCTCCCATAACATCAGCATCTTGAAAGCTTGACAGAGTTTCCTTCTGCCTCCACTTATACCAAAGAGAATCAAGATGTGGCAATCTTGAGTTTCTTTCTCACCCCTTCTTCTTTCCCAGGGCTAAGGCGACATTTCCTTAACAGATCTTGCATTACTTCTTCATTGTACTCCTCTCTAGCATGTTTGTCAGAGTGGACTTGGTCTTTTCCCGGCCTCATTGCTTATCCAAAAGGGGATCACATAGAAGAAGACTCATAGAGTGCAAGAAACTGAATTGAAAATAAGGGAAAATTCCCACATGATAAGTTTGCTAGTGGAACCAATGACCCAGAAAGATGGACTCCTTTGACTGGATGTGTTCAGCCATCTGCCTGGGACAAAATATGATACATCAGAGATGGAACCGGGCACAAATTCATGGCCTTCTGTCTGTGGCCATGGCATGTATTTAGTTCACAGGACATCCATCCATGCATCCATGCATCCATGCATCCATGCATCCATGCATCCATGCATCCATGCATCCATGCATCCATGCATCCATCCAATTTATACAGCCGCCCATCTTACAAAGTAAGCAATTTTGGTTTGCTTGCAACTCTTCAAGGTGGGAGAAAATCCTCCCCACGAGCTTTGGTTCTGTTGTCCACATCTGCAAAGCACATCAGCATAGACAAAATATTTGGAGACTGATAACCACTTATTCTCTCCCAGGAGAAATAGGATGAACAGATTCCTGGTCTGTCCACTAGCTATGTATTCACCATTCTCATCCCTGCAAGCACGTAGCAAAGGGCAGGGCCATCCATGGCGAAGGGGATCCCAAAGGTCAAGGTGATGAAATGAGAGTTTCACCCCTCTCTGTTCCTCAGGGATGCCCCTGCCAAAGGGCCTTCTTAGTCCTAGAAATTCATTATCATAATCTTTCATGAAAAATGGCATTCCATCCACAAAAGGGGGATGCAATAATTAACTGGGGCATCCTGAGGATTCTGCAAGTCTACTACACCCACCACTCCATGCATTTAATGGGATCTCCACTGCTGCTGCAAAAATGTGCATGGAAATGATCCGGATGGACTCTAATTAAAATGAGTGTTTATATTGAAATCACACTGAAAATGGAAACTAACCGGCTGGCCCAACCAAACAAAAATGGAACCTCAAAAGCTTTGCTTTGCTCCAACCAGCTCTGATCATCTAGCAGGGCCACCTTTTCAATTCCCCTTCCGTTCGAAAGCCTTTAATGCTCTCCATGTGCTTTTCATTCCCCCCAAAAAAGCAGCATTTGGTCAAGACCAGCAGCAAGGGCATCTGGATCAAACCCAGGTTCTCCCCCGCTTCCTCTTCGTCCTCGGCTTATGATCACAGATGTTGCAAAGCCCTCCCCCCCTTGGATTATTAATGTTCCCGGGAATCTAAATGACAAGGAATGAGCTAACAAGAGCTTAAGGATTTTATCCTTCTTGAAAAATCAGATTATTCTTGGACGTAGTTGATGAGTCATGGTAGGCTTTGTTCTGGCAGAAGAAGACCCCAGATTTATGATAGGGTGCAGGGAAGTGAGACAGCAAAAGCTTGCAAATTTTGCCAGTCTTCAAAGTTTTCCAAAGGCTGGAAGTAACTACAACCAAGAAAGGAATCAGTGCATATCTTTTGAATTTTTAATATTAATTCAAGCATGTTGAGAACTGGGAGATTTATTAATTGGCTTTGCATTTAACACGTCTGATGAAAGTTGCATGGCTTTGCCTAAATGTTCTTTCCATGTTCAGTTTCCTTCCCCTTTATTACTGTGTCTCCAAATATGGTTTGGATTTAGATCTGCAGGGCACCCGTTCTGCCCCTGTGCGTTTCATTGGCATCCTCTTTCTAGGAGATTACAGGAGAGAGAAACTGGAGTTTTGTGATCTTATTTATTTATTTTTATAATCATTTTTATTAAAGCTTTCAGGCAAGAACATAAAAACTAACACAAACTAATATCAGGTAAGAAAGTAAGAAAGAAAAAGGGAAAAGAAAGAAACCCGAGAAAAAGCAGAAAGCTCAGGAAAAGAAAAGAAGTTAAAGAAAAATAGAAAGGAAAGAAAATATATTTTGTGATCTTATTTAGCAGAAGAAAAGCAGCTATTTCTCCTTCGCACTGCATTCCTGTAACAGGTTCTGAGAATTTGGAGAAGAATGTCTTCATCTTTAAATGTATGATGGTAGGGGTGTCTGTGGGATGCGGTCAAAAAAGTCAAGATGGTGGTCACAATGATGTAATTGACACATCGGTGTGACACATATAAAAACAGACAGAGTTTCAATCACAGTTGCAGCTGCCAGCTTGACTTTTTTGACCACCCCATGCATGGTTATTTTAGGATATGCAATTCAGTTGCCGGGGGGGGTGGGCTTCCTTCTTAAATGGTAGGGATCCCTATGTTTGGATCCCTGTTCTTTTCTGTT